>NW_028270152.1:2693545-2827756 GCF_037043375.1 Chiloscyllium plagiosum
CCATTACACTGAAACATCTCTGCATCCTCCTCATAGCTCACCCTCCCACCCAGCTTTGTGTTACCTGGAAACCTGGGGATAGTACAGTCAGTTCCTCATCCAAATCATGACTATATCGTGTGAATAGCTGGGGCCCTAGCACTGACCCCTGCAGTATCCCATTACTCACTGCCTGCCCCTTGGAAGAAGAACACCTGTTCATTCCTAGTCTTTGTTTCCTGTCCATCAGCCAGCTCTCTATTTATCTATCTCAATACACTACCCACAATCCCATGCATTTTCATTTAATTAAGGGGGCAGATTATCACCACCTTGTCCGGGGCAACTAGGGATGGGTAATAAATACTGGGACAGCCAGCAATGTCCCCGTGGCATGAATGAGTAAGTAGCTGGAGTTTGTTCCCTAGGTGCTCGGTACTCTGATCTTTGGACATCAAGTACACTCAGGCACTGGAGATAATTCTGGTGTTTTTTGATAGAAGCTGGGACTGAATCCAGAGATTTTCCAGATAATCCAGTACCCCATTTCCTGTTCACACTGATCTACGGTGAGTCAACAGCAAGGGAAAACTGACAGAGACAAAGATTCACTTCTTGGAAGGAGGCCGTTCAGCCCATTGAGACTGTACTGTTTATCCAGTCTAATCCCCACCTCCCCAACCACTTCTTGGTCAATATCACTGTTGTGAATGTCACTATCCAAACATGGAGGGTTCTGCATCACTTACTCTCTCAATAAGTTCTGTGTCTGGTACAGGGTGAAACAATTATTCCTCAAATCCCCTCGCAACCTTCAAGCAAATCCTTCAAATCCCTGCCCATATTTATTGACCTCTCTGTAAAGGGGAACAAACCCATTGGATCCTCTGTCCAAGTCCCTCAGAATCAAAGCCACTCAATCAAGTCTCCGTCAGCCTCCTCTGTTCCCGTGAGATCAGTGTCTCCTTATGACTGTTCCCCCTCCCAGCAACATCCTCACAAATCCTCTCCAGCACAAACATTGCCATGGAACAGGGATTGGGATGGAATTACATTGTCTGGGATTTGACACAGTGTACTCACCACCTCCATTTTTATAACACAGGTAGGGAAATCGCCAAACATTACCCAGTCCCACAGCAAACCCTACACAGGACATGATGAAATCCATCTGACGAGTCCATGTCTCTCGCTCCGACCCTGGATCCTTGACACAACCGTTTGTGACAACGAGAGGAGTCAATACGGATTTATCTTCCTGACCAGACTCAGGGTCACCAGCCAGTTCAGTGCTTTCACTTTCAGGGGCACGGGAACAGCCAATTCCACCTGGAAAACAGACACAAGGAGATGATGGATCCACATTATTCCAGCACCAGTCACAGCAACACCAGCTTTCAGTTTCCAAGCAAAATAAGGCGTTTTCTAAAGGGTACATACCCCTGAATGTAGTGAATAAAAAACCCAAGTTATACACACAAAAACTGGACAATGCGGCGCTCCCTCAGCACTGACCCTCCGACAGTGTGGTGCTCCCTCAGCACTGACCCTCCGACAGTGTGGTGCTCCCTCATCACTGACCCTCTGACAGTGCGGCGCTCCCTCAGCACTGACCCTCCGACAGTGTGGTGCTCCCTCATCACTGACCCTCCGACAGTGTGGTGCTCCCTCATCACTGACCCTCCGACAGTGTGGTGCTCCCTCAGCACTGACCCTCCGACAGTGTGGTGCTCCCTCATCACTGACCCTCCGACAGTGTGGTGCTCCCTCAGCACTGACCCTCCGACAGTGTGGTGCTCCCTCAGCACTGACCCTCCGACAGTGTGGTGCTCCCTCAGCACTGACCCTCCGACAGTGTGGTGCTCCCTCAGCACTGACCCTCCGACAGTGTGGTGCTCCCTCAGCACTGACCCTCCGACAGTGTGGTGCTCCCTCAGCACTGACCCTCCGACAGTGTGGTGCTCCCTCAGCACTGACCCTCCGACAGTGTGGTGCTCCCTCAGCACTGACCCTCCGACAGTGTGGTGCTCCCTCAGCACTGACCCTCTGACAGTGTGGCGCTCCCTCAGCACTGACCCTCTGACAGTGCAGTGCTCCCTCAGCACTGACCCTCTGACAGTGCAGCACTCCCTCAGCACTGACCCTCCGACAGTGTAGTGCTCCCTCAGCACTGACCCTCTGACAGTGCAGCACTCCCTCAGCACTGACCCTCCGACAGTGTGGTGCTCCCTCAGCACTGACCCTCTGACAGTGTGGTGCTCCCTCAGCACTGACCCTCTGACAGTGCAGCACTCCCTCAGCACAGACCCTCCGACAGTGTGGTGCTCCCTCATCACTGACCCTCTGACAGTGCGGCGCTCCCTCAGCACTGACCCTCCGACAGTGTGGTGCTCCCTCATCACTGACTCTCCGACAGTGTGGTGCTCCCTCAGCACTGACCCTCTGACAGTGCAGCACTCCCTCAGCACAGACCCTCCGACAGTGTGGTGCTCCCTCAGCACTGACCCTCCGACAGTGCAGCACTCCCTCAGCACTGACCCTCCGACAGTGCGGCACTCCTTTAGCACTGACCCTGCCTGAATACTGATTAATTACTTTGCATCCCGGGACATTTATTGCAGTGGGAGAGAATGGTGATGTGATTGGACCAGTTGTTGAGCACCCCCCCGCCCTTCCCTCCTGCCCCCTCACTGCAGATGGTAGCTTTTGAAATTAGTAAAAATCTGGAAATAAAAGCTAATGTAGGAGGCTAGTGGTAGAAAAGGGCTTTTCAGGCTGGAAATCCGTGACTGCTGGTGTTCCACAGAGATCCGTACTGGGGCCTCTGCTGTCTGACATATACATAAATGACTTGGATGAAAATGTAGTTGGGTGTGTTCATAAGTACGCAGATGATACAAAATGTGGAGTTGTGCATAGTCTATAAGGTAGTCAAAAGATACAGCGGGATATAGATCAGTTGTAGATATTAGATTAGATTACATTACAGTGTGGAAACAGGCCCTTCGGCCCAACAAGTCCACACCGACCCGCCGAAGCACAACCCACCCATACCCCTACATTTACCCCTTACCTAACACTACGGGCAATTTAGCATGGCCAATTCACCTGACCTGCACATCTTTGGACTGTGGGAGGAAACCGGAGCACCCGGAGGAAACCCACGCAGACACAGGGAGAACGTGCAAACTCCACACAGTCAGTCGCCTGAGGCAGGAATTGAACCCGGGTCTCAGGCGCTGTGAGGCAGCAGTGCTAACCACTGTGCCACCATGCCACCCATATGGGCGGAGAAATGGCAGATGGAGTTTAATCTGTGAGAGTACTGTACTTTAGATGATCAATTATTAAGCAAGAGTATACAATTAATGATTAGATAGATTAGATTAGATTCCCTAGTGTGGAAACAGCCCTTCAGCCCAACAAGTCCACACTGACCCTCCGAAGAGTAACTCAACCAGACCCACTTCCCTCTGACTAATGCACCTAACACTATGGACAATTTAGCATGGCTAATTCACCTGACCTGCACATCTTTGGATTGTGGGAGGAAACTAGAACACCCGGAGGAAACCCACGCAAAATGTGCAAACTCTACACAGACAGTTGCCTGAGTCTGAAATTGAACTGGGACCCTGGTGTTGTGAGGCAGCAGTGCTAACCACTGAGCCACCATACCACCCATGCAGGGCTCTGAATAGCTTTATGTACAGGGGAATCTTGGGGTTCAAGTCCATAGCTCCCTGAAAGTGGCTACACAAGCAGATAGGGTGGTAACGAAGTTGTACGGCATGCTTGTCTTTATTGGTTGGGAAATGGAGTACTAGAGTCAGGATATCATGTTTATCAGAATATGCAGTCTACAACGTTATGAGATACAAAGATAGGGTTGATGGTCAGAACCTTTTTCCCAGAGTTGAAATGTCTAAAACTATGGGGAATGCATTTATGATGAGAGGGGGATAGTTCAAAGGAGATGTGAGGGGCAGGTTGCTTTTAAGCACAGAGTGGGAGGAGTCTGGAACACGTTGCCAGGTGAGGTGATGGTGGAGGTAGGTGTGGCCAGGTGAGGTGATGGTGGTGGTAGATACGATACGGCTGTTGGACGGACTTCTGAATATTGCCCTTGGAGGGATGTGGGCCGAGAGCGGGCAGAAGGGGTTAAATTCATTTCATCTTGGGCTGAAGGGCCTGTTCCTGTGCTATACTGTTTTATGTTCTAATGGCGACCAGATAGTTATCATAAAACCCATCTGGTTTACTCCTGTCCTTCAGGGATGGAAACTGCCATCCTTACCTGGTCTGGCCTACATGTGACTCCAGACCCACAGCAATGGGGTTGGCTCAGCACCACGCTGGGCAACGCAGAGATCCCATTAATGAACAAACCTAAACCCCGTACTGCGGCGGTGATTCAACTGGCCGAAAGATGCGTAAAACAGATTTCAAACCCCAATTTGGCATGTCTGGAAGTTTGAATTCAGTTTTAGAAGAATCTAGAAATAGTAATCAGGTCTTAGTCAAAGTGAAGATAAATCTCCCAATTCTGCACAGATGATGGTGGGAGGATAGTCAAAGATTGGACAGAATATAAAAAAACCCAGCAAAGAACGATTAAAGATTATTAATGAGGGGAAAATTAAAGTCCAAGAGAAAGTTAGTCAAATGTATAAAAACAGGTAAACTTTGTCAGATATCTAACCAAAAACAAAAAGAGTTAATAAAGTAGGTGACAGTCCCATAGAAAAGGAGTCTGGGAATTAGTAATGCAGAGTATGGAGGTGGCAGATTAATTGAACAGATATGTTCCATCGGTCTTCAGTACAGATGATACTTTCATCATCATTGGTCCCTCGCAGGGAAGGATGACTCTTTCCCATTCTCAGGGGGAGTCTGTAGATGACTGTACAGACCGATGGTGGACAGGCAGGAGGCTGGAAGAACATGGCAAGCCAGGCAGAATCAGGTGGTGAAGAAGTCAACGTTTCGGGTATAACCCTTCTACAGGACTGGGGGGTGGGTGTGGGGGAACTGCAGAAAAAGGGGGTGACTGGGCCAGGGTGGTAAAGTAGGGATAGGTGAAGAGGTGGAGGGTATGACCTGGTTGGTCAATGGGAGGAATGGATCTGGTTGGTGGCAGGGAGCAGAGGCAGGGAGGGGGATGGGAAGGGAGGTTATTTGAAATTGGAGAACTCAATGTTGAGTCCTCCAGGCTGTAGGCTGCCCAGGCGGAAGATGAGGCGTTGTTACTCCAATTTACGCTGTGGTTCATTGTGGAAATGGAGGAGGCCAAGGATGGTCCTGTCGGAGAGGGAGTGGGAAGGGGAATTGAAATGGATTGTGACTGGGAGGTCTGTGGGCCCGGCTGAGATACTCGGTGAACCGTTCCCTAAGTTTACGTTTGGTCTCCCCGATGTAGAGAAGACCACATTGGGAGCACCTGATGCAGTAAACTCGGGTGGAGGAGAGGCAGGGGAACCTCTGTCTCCCCTGGAAGGAGTGTTTGGGGCCCTGGATGGGGGTGGGGGGAGGAGGGGGGGGCGGGGGGTAACCGGTGGTTTTACATAATTTCCAGTTGCAGGGAAGGTACCGGGGGTTCGGGGGAGGGGTGGCGTGAACCAAGGTCTGTCGAAGGGAACGGTCCTTGTGGAAGGGCGAGACGGGTGGAGAGGGGAAGACGTTCTTGGTGGTGGGGTCTAGTTGGAGTTTGCACAAGTGTTTAAGATGATGCATTGGCTGCAGAGACTGGTGGGTGGTAGGTGAGGACAAGGGGGACTCTGTCTTTATTGTTAAACAGAGTCAGTGCCCTAAACTGAGGAGGACTCTGTCTTCCTTATGTTTGGCGGCGGAGGGGGTTTAGAGCAGTGGAACAGGCAGTGGAGGACTGTCTGCATGACAGAGGGAGGAACAGTGCGTTGTTCAAAATAGATGAACATCCAGGATGCTTGTGAATGGAAGGTCTCCTTGTCCGAGCAGATGTGGCAGAGACGGAGGAATTGGGAGAATGGGATGGGGTTCTTGCAGGATACTGGGTGGGAGGAGGTGTAGTCCAGGTTTTATGGGAGTCTGTGGGTTTGTAGTAAACATCTATCTGTCATCATGAGACTGTTGCTGCAGATGGAATTGGTGAGGTCAAGAAAGGGGAGAGAGGTGTCCGAGATGGATGAAGTGAATTGGAGGGTGGAGTGGGAGTTGTGGGTGAAGTCGATGAACAGCTCCAGTTCAGCCTGGTGCAGGACGCTGCATCGATGCAGTCATCGATGTAACAGCGGAAGAATTGGGGCACAGTGCCTGGGTAGGTACTGAACAGGGACTGTCCGATATAACCAAAGAGGCGGGCGTAGCTGGGGCCCAACTAGCTGCCCATGGCCACCCCCTGGATTTGGAGGAAATGGGAGGAGTTGAGGATGAGGACCAGTTTGGCGAGGCAGAGGAGGGTATTGGGGGAAGGGGCTGGATGGGTCTGTTGGAGAAATTGAGGCGGCCGATATCACGTCATCAGTTAGCAACAAAGAGGTCTAGGGCAGGTAGAAGGCTTGCTGGGGGTGACCAAATGAGGAGGAAGGTCAGAGGGTGAAGAAGGGGTCCTCGGAGGGTTTGGGAGTTTTTGTCAAAGAAGAAAGTGAGGAGGTGGGGGTGGAGGAAAGAGGAGCTCCACGTCGTGATGGGTGTGGAATTTGTTGAGGTGGGGGCGGAGGGACACGAACATGAGGACCGACTGGTGGGGCTACTGCAGGCTCTGTAACGCTCAGGGCAGGTGGTGGCCATGGGCACGGGGGTGGGTGGGGGGTGGGTGGGGCAGCACACTCCTTGTGCTGGTTTACCTCCAGCTTCCGCTCTTTCACAATGGCAAGTCTCGAGGTGCTCAATGCCTCCCCCACTTTGGAGAGTCTTGAGCCACTGATTCCCAGGTGTCTTTGGGAATGTCACACTTGAGGGTATCCCTGAATATTCCTGTGTCTACCTGGGGCTCACCTGCCAACTCGGAGCTGGGAGTACAGCACTTGCGCATGTCAGTCACGTGGACCCCACTGGAGTGGAGCTAACTTACAGAATCAGAGCGAATGTACTCAAACCTCTGCCACTTTCAAAGTCACCCCAACCAGTGGCATCAAGCTGCAGTACACAGATAATGCTGGTGTACGTGCAATCTCAGAGTGCACTCCAGACCAGTGTCAGCACCTTTACACAGGCATGAGAACGAATAGGTCTCACCCTAAACACCCACAAGATAAAGATCCTCCACCAAGCTGGAGTGCCATTGTGGAGCAAACCCCCCCACCCCCAGCCGATCATCAGGGTCCATGGGGGAGACCTTGGAGAAGATCCATAGCGGAGCAGTTATTGATGAAGGGAGCCAGCACTCCCCATAGTGTCTGTGCAGCCTTCAGCTGCCTGAGGGAAAGGGTGTTTGAGGTCAACACCATCAGATCCAACACCAATATCATGGTTTACACAGCGATGGTACAAACATCCCCAAAAGAATTGAAAATCAGGAATTGAAAGAGAGGGAGGAACTGAAGGAAAGTACAATTACCAGGGAAATAGTAAATTATTGGAAATAGGAGATGGAAGTCCCCAGATCCTGATGGATTTCATCCAAGAGCTTTAAGTAGCTAGAGGGATAGTTGATGCATTAGTTTTAATTTTGCAAAACCCATTAGACTCAGGGAAGATTCCTTTACATTGGAAAATGGCTAATATAACCCCCTTATTCAACCAGGATGGAGGCAGAAAGCAGAAACTACAGCCATGTAGCTTCACATCTGTCAAAGGGAAAACATTAATGTGATTACCAAAGACATTCTAACAGGGGCACTTCGATAAATTCAAGATCATCAGACAGAGCCAACATGGTTTAGTGGAACCCTGTGTTGAGGCAGCTTATATTGTAGATAAAGGAGGTATTTTATATCAAGTTCCAGAAGATACTTGATAAGGTGCCCCACCAAATAGGTTTGTGGGGTCATATAAAGGTGAAGTCATCTCAGGGCTGTGCTCAGAGAGAAAGAGCGAGTGAGAACACAGTACTGGTTTAACCAGAGAGTCACTGTGCCTCAGGTAACGGGAGAGATGACGGAGGAGAGTCTCAGACTGCTACATGAATTGCAGCCACACTGTTCACAAACCAACCGTCCAGCCAACTGAACTAACCGAGCACCTTGTGGGGTACGTTCACTGATGACCCAAAGATAGGCAGAAGAGTGAGTTTTGGAGAGGCTACAAAGGGATACAGCCAGGTTAACGGAATGGGCAAAGGTGTCACAAATGGAGGGTGATGTGGAAAAATGTGCTCTTGCCCATCTGGGCAGAAAGAAAAAGACAAGCTAATGATATAAACGAGGAGAGGTGTCAGAGGGATCTGGGTGCCCTAGTGCAAGAATCACAGAAGGTTAGTCTGCAGGGACAGCAAGTAATCAGGAAAGCTAGTAGAACATGATGGCTTATCGTGAGGGGACTTGCATGCAAGAGGAGGGGATAATGCTTCAGTTGTACAGGATATTGGTGAGGCCATATCTGGAATACGGTGGACAGGACTGGTCACTGTATTTACAGAAGAATGTTAATGTGTTGGAAGCAGATCAGAGAATGTTTCCTCAACTAACAGCTGGAAAAAGCAAGTTGCCTTATGAGAAGAGGCCGGCTCTGTATCGTAGGCATGGACTTAATGAGCAGAATGGTTCCTGCTGTGCTGCAATGTCAGTGGGTGTATGCTTACATTTAGAAAGTGCTTTTGTTATAGAGACACATTCCAACACACTACAGAGAAATATAATCAGACAAGAATTAATATCAAGTGAAAGGAACAGCTAGGAGGCCTAACAAAAGCTTGGTCAAAAGAGGGAACTTATAACGTTAGAGGAGGAACGAGCAGAGACTTGACTCCGACCCAGGAACTCACAGTGGGATGGAGGAAGTGGAGGATACACAAAAGACATGGATTGGAGGAACTGTAGACGAATGAGACAATTGATAAATCTACCCAGCAGCCACTAAGTTTTGGTCCCCATAACCAGAGACAGGAGCAGGCCATCCAACAGCTCTCCATGAAGGTGGAACCTCAGGCAGCAAAACAAACAGAGGATAGGCAAGAACTAGCTGTCTGTGATCAGCAAGTTCTGACCAGGTTAGTACAAGGAAACGACTCAGTGGGAGGGCCCTAGCAACCAAAATGCTGCTCTTAGTTCCTGGCAGTTACCAGAGTAATCTCAGGTCAGTCAAACCAAATCCAGCACAAACCAGCAAGAGCTGCTGTCTGCCTCAAGCAACTGTATTATTTAATTAAAATCACAAACTGGAACAGATTGCTCAGGCAGTGCCAGGATGCTATCTGTGTCAGGATGAGAAACCATTCCACTCGTTCTGACTCCAGTGAAAACACAAATCAAATTAACCGGCTCCTGTTATCCTTGTTGCTAGGGCGGCCATTTTCTAGTCAGGCCTCCAGAATATCCAGCGTGCCCAATACTGCGGCCACTAGATTTATTCACTTCGAAACATACAATTACTAAAACTGTTCAGGAAATGAATGCAGTGGATTCTGTTTAGGAACCATGAAGACTGAATTAAATAGAGTTGCTCCTGACCAATCCAGTGTCAAAGCATTGAGAGCAGAGTCATTGCTGCTCACACACCACATTCCAAAATGTCACATTGTCTTTTCCGTGTCACTTTGATCACATTCTCTCCTTCAATCAATCTGAACCAAATTCTAACTCGATAGCAACAACAAAATATGCAAATTCCACAAAGTAAAGTAATTCCAGGGTGTTATCAATGGGATCATCAAAACCAGACATTTGACTCCTGAAGGGCTTCAAAAAGGAGAAAAATAACTTTTACATTTCCCTGGTACCTTTCAGAGTCAGATATCACACTGCGCTTCCAGCCAATGGAGTATTAGTCACTGTGGTAACATGGAAACTGCAACAGCTGTTAGTAAGATCCCACAAACAGGATTGTGATCCATGACAAGATAATTGATCTTGTTACACTCACTGAGGGATCATTATTAGTCAGGAGGTTGGGAATAACTGCCCAGCTCTCTTCAAAATAATCCGATGGAAAATTTCAAATTCAACAGAAAGGGAACCCACAGAGCCTCAGTTTAACATCTCATCCAAAAAACAGCGACTCCCTCAGCACTGCCCTCCCCCACAAAGCCCAGGAGCAGTGGAGACCTGACAGCTTCATCAATGTAAGTTCAGGCTGCTGTGGTGGGGGGTTCTTTTGGTGGGGATGGAGTCAGGGAATATTATGGAATCAAACCAGTTAAGTGAAACCAGATCCTAATAATACATAATCTAACTGAATACTGGGAGAGGCCTGAGGGGCTGAATGGCCTCTTTGTTCCTGAGAATTTTGACCATCTGCTGCCCCCTGTGGGGCCTACAGGCTCAGCTGGCACTGCTCTGGGGGAGTGGGAGGGGTGGGAGGGGGAAGGTGGTGTGGGGAGGAGCTGGGAGGGGGAGAGAGGTGGGTGGGGGAGCTCTGGGGTTTTCCAGCCTAGGGCCAGAGTGAAGCCTCTCCAGAGGGAGCTGTCCCCAAAACCCCAACCCTAACCCCCACCCTCACCCTCACCCCCCCAACCCCACCCCCGGACAGCACAGGGTTGGTCCACCAGAGGACCTGCATCCACACAATGGGCTGAACGGCCTCGTGTGCCCTAGCTGCTGTAAGTTTCTGCGAGAGGTGAACAGTGACCGAGGTGCAGTATGAATCAGGAAGAGAAACAGCACTGCAGTGTAGATCACATGAAACGCACTGACGTCCCTGTCATTGCTGTAATATCCCAGAGGGGAGCTAGCACAGGGAAAGGTACAATGTCAAACTGAGAATAAAATTCCCCTCAGCGTCTTCCTGCTCACCAATCTCACAGCCAGTGGCTCAACAAAGCTATTTGATTCAAGTGTTTATAGATCAAGAGATTTCAGAACTCTCACACAAACAGACAGACACAAACATTACATGTTCACATGGAGAGAAACCCACACACAGACATAATTATACAAATCAGACGCACACAGACACACACCGAGACGTAGTTATACAGACACACTGACACACATACACTGCAGCATATTTCCAGGTAGTTTGAAGAGAGGGGACAAAGGTCAGACTGCAGCAGGAACAAGGAGCTCAATTGTGTCAGTTTGGTGCAGGCGAGCCCTGTGCAGGTGCTGAAGGTCAGAGAAGCATTGTATTACAGACCTCACTCACTCAAAGCATTGAAAATGACGCCATACACTCCCTGATGAGAGCTGATTCAGAATTAAACAGCTGCTCGGTTACGTTTCATTTCCAAAAATATTTCAAATCAGGACAACAATTCTGCTGGGACTGGAGGTGCTGCTGACTCGAGGATCACGCTCTTCCCTGTCTCCCCCTCAACAGTGGTTTCCCATGTTTCACTCGCTCCCTCTACATTTCTCATTCCCCTCATTGCCTGTGTTTTATGCCTCTCGGTGTTTCTCTCCCTCTCCATTTCTGTTTTACGTTTCTTCTCTCCCTCTCTCTTCCCCCACCCCCTCCTGTCTGTCTGTTTGTGAATGATGGAAATATCAGAATGATGTCTGTGTCTCACTGTACGCCTGTGTCACTGTGTCCAGCCTCCCTGCAGCATTCCTTATTTAATTCATGATTCAAAGGGACAGTGGGACAGAGGCAGACAACAGAACTCAGGATTAGATAGAAGCAGCCAGTCATTCTGAGTCTCAACCAGGGAATGGAGCACACCACAGGGAATTATCATTACATAGAATCCAGATCTCTCCCAAATATTCATGTCCTCAGACCAATCATCATCTCTGGCACTCTCTGTTCTCTGTCTCTCCTTGTTCTCTTTTAGTTTCAATTTCTCCTTTGTCACTTTCTGCCCCTTTCATTTTTCACTCAGACCCTTCCCATTGCTTCTGCTCTCTTTCCAATTCCCTCGCCCTCCTCTCTCAAAATTAAAACAAAAAAAGTTTCCTTGTTAGAAAAAAAGGGATTACTGGATGAAATGATAGAGCATTACAGGCAGACTTGGCTAGGAGTGTTCCCTATTCACTGTACTGCATGTGTGAACAAAGACATTGGAATAACTCTGTCTCTAGGAAGTCCTGAGGTGCTTCTATCGAGATGAGACAGTCAGTCTCTATTTGGCTTCTCTCTGAGCTACTGTATCACAGGAATTCCCTGACAGATGCAATGCCATACTGTGAGCATTGAACACAGACAGACACAGTCTACTGGGAGGTTGTTGCAGGAATGTGCACAGAATTAAACCTTAAAGCAGACCCCAATACCCTCAGTAATATAGCTGCCCCCTCCTGTCAAACACACTGTCAGCAACGGGAGATCCAGGACCAGAGATATCATGCTCTGATCATTACAAACACATCAGGAGCTGATGGAGAGAGAAAAGCAGATAGAATGTGGTGGGGGTAAGGGGGTGGGGGTAAGGGGGGGGTGGGGGGGGGGAGAGAGGTGGTGCAGAGGAGAGACACAGACAGAAACACAGAGAGAGAGAGAGAGAGACAGAGACACACACACACAGACACAAACACACAGAGACACAAACACACAGAGACACAAACACACAGAGACACATACACACAGAGACACATACACACAGAGACACATACACACAGAGACACATACACACAGAGACACATACACACAGAGACACATACACACACAGAAACACACACAGACGCAGAGAAAAAAACAAGAGAAAGAAAAAGGCGTGTGGGGAGAGAGCGAGAGGAGACAGAAGATAAGGTTCATCCTGAATAAAAGCAAAATGAGGCAAGGAGGAGGGAAAACACTGCAACTCACACGTCAGCCACTGACGTCTCCAATGGACAATGCTTCCTGCATATAGAGGTTACTGGGAATGTCACTTTGAGAATGAAAATGCTGTGGTGATGTTGCCAATCGCATTGCAGAGTGACAGAGATCACAGAGCTCGATGACCCTCTGTGCTCAGGGGATACAGACACTCCGGGTTGGTCAATAATACAATCAAAACATTACTAAAAATCATCAATAAAACATAAACTAACAAAAATCCTCAATCAACAAACAGTTTTAACAGGAAAGGGGAGCAGTGAGAAGGAAGCAGGTTTCCACTGACCCCACCAAACGCTCCCAGGACAGGGACAGCACAGGGTTAGACACAGAGTAAAGCTCCCTCTACACTGAATCCCATCAAAAAACAAACAACCAACCAGCGTGGTAACATTAATTAAGAAATGAGCAAGGGATAAACCAGGAAATTACAGGGCAGTAAGTCTAACCTCAGTGAGGGGGAGATTATTGGAAGCAACTCTGCATTTGGAGAGACTGGGTTTCACCAAGAACAGTCAGGACACTTTTGTTAAGGAGAGGTCATTTCTGACCAACTGGATTAATTTTTCAACATGATGACCAGAGGGCAATGCAAGTCTATTTGGAGTGAGGACTGCAGATGCTGGAGATCAAAGTCAAGATTGTGGTGCTGGAAAAGCACAGCAGGTCAGGCAGCATCCGAGGAGAATCGACATTTCGGGCAAAAGCCCTTCATCAGGAATAGAGGGGAGGGGGTGCCAAGGGGGCTGAGAGATAAATGGGAGGGGGTTGGGACTGGGGGGGGGGGAATGGGTGGGGGAGGTAGCTGGGAATGCAATGGGTAGACGGAGGTGGGGGGTGATGGTGATAGGCTGGAGAGGAGAGTGGAGCGGATAAGTGGGAGAGGTAAAGGACAGATCAAGAGGGTGGTGCCCAGTTAGAGGGTTGGATCTGGGATGAGCTTAAAAATGTGTTGCTGGAAAAGCACAGCAGATCAGGCAGCATCCAAGGAGCAGGAAAATGTACGTTTTGGGCATAAGCTCTTCTTCAGGATCTGGGATGAGGTGGGGGTAAGGGGGGGGTGGAGATTTGAAAACTGGTGAAATCCACATTGATCCCCTGTGGTTGGAGGATCACAAGGCAGAAGGTGGGACGCTCTTCCTCCAGGAGTCAGGTGGCTAGAATTTGTCAATGGAGGGGACTCAGGACCTGCATGTCCTTAGCGGAGTGGGAGGGGGGTGGTGTTGATGTGTTCGGCCACGGGGCAGTGGGGTTGTTTGGTGCACATGTCCCAGAGATGTTCCCTGAAATGTTTCGCAAGTTGGCGTCCTGTCTCCTCAAAGTAGAGGAGAACACATCAAGAGCAAGGGATACAGTGGATGAGGTGTGTGGAGGTGCAGGAAAATCTCTGTCGGATGTGGAATGACCCTTTGGGGCCTTGGATGGAGGTGAGGGAGCAGGTTTTACACTTCCTGTGGTGGCGAGGGAAGGTGCTGCGAGTGGAGAGTGGGTTGGTGGGGAACATGGTCTCTGCGGAACACAGATAGGGGTGGGGAGGGAAATATATCCCTAGTGGTGGGGTCTGCTTGTAGGTGGCAGAAATGGTGGAGGATGATGTGTTGTATCTGGAGGTTGGTGGGGTGGATGTTAATGACCAATTGGGGGAGGGGGGGTTGTCCTTATTGCGATTGGAGGTGTGGGGTTTGAGGGCAGAGGTTTGGGAAGTGGATGAGATGCATTGGAGGGCATCGTTAACCACTTGGGAGGGGAAATTGCAGTCCTTGAGGGAGGAGGCCGTCTGGGATGCTTTATGGTGGAACTGGTCCTCCTGGGAGCAGATGCGACAGAGGCGGAGGAATTGGGATGTCGCGATGTGTGTTGAATTCATCGATCCAGGAACAGTGGGGGATGAAGATGAGGCCTCTACTGAGGACTCAGTCAGGGAGAGGTCCGGGGTGGGGTTGAGGGGGTGGGGTGTGAATACACGGCAGAGCTGGGAGCTAGGACCTGGAACCTGGAGTGGGGCTAGAGACTGTTTCTGGAGTGAGTGTGGTTATGGGGTCATGAGTGATGTTCACTATGGAGGTCAGGGGTCGTGGGAGGGGTCGGTGGGGAGGCAGTGCATTTGTTGGCATCTGCAGGAGCAGAAGTGAACGAACAGGTGATGCTCACCATGTCGGTGGTGTTCCGGTGAGTGATGGTGGTGGGAGTGGGAGTGACATGCCGGTAGTCTTTGCTGCAGTTTTAGCAGTAGTTTCAGCTCCGCTTCTCCTCCGCTACAACAATGATTGTATCGGCACCTCCTCGTGCTCCCAACTTCAACATCTTTCACTCCGACCTCAAGTTCACCTGGACCATCTCAGACACCTCCCTCCCCTTCCTGGACCTCTCCATTTCCAGCGATCAATTAACCATGGACATCAGCTACAAACCCACCAACTCCCACAGCTACCCGGACAACACCTCCTCCCATACTGCCTCCTGTAAAAACGTTACCCCCTATTCCCAATTCCTCCACCTCCACTGCATCTGCTCCCAGGAGGACCAATTCCACCACAGAACACACCAGATGGTTTCCTACTTCAAAGACCACAATTTCCCCTCCCACGTCGTTGATGACGCCCTCCAGCACATCTCCTCCATTTCCTGCACCTCGGCCCTCAAACCCCACTCCGCCACCCACAACAAGGACAGAACCCTCCTGGTCCTCACCTTCCACCTCACCAATCTCCACATACAAGGCATCTTTTTTTTTAAGATTAGATTAGATTACATTACAGTGTGGAAACAGGCCCTTCGGCCCAACAAGTCCACACCGACCCGCCGAAGCACAACCCACCCATACCCCTACATTTACCCCTTACCTAACACTACGGGCAATTTAGCATGGCCAATTCACCTGACCTGCACATCTTTGGACTGTGGGAGGAAACCGGAGCACCCGGAGGAAACCCGGGTGACACGGGGAGAACGTGCAAACTCCACACAGTCAGTCGCCACTTCCACCACCTACAAATAGATGCTACCACCAGAGGTATATTTCCCTCCCCATCCCTATCTGTATTCCACAGATATCATTCCCTCTGTGACTCTCCTGTCATGTCCATGCCCCCCAACAACCCATCCTCCCCTGCCACCTACAGGAATTGCAAAACCTACGCCCACACCTTCTCCCTCACCTCCATCCAAGGCCCCAAAGGAGCCTTCCACATCCATCAAAGTTTTACCCGCACTTCCACACACGTCATTTACTGTGTCCATTGCTCCGACGTGGTCTCCTCTACATTGGGGAGGCAGGACACCAACTGTGAACGTTCCAGAAAACATCACCGGGACACATGCACGAAGCAACCCATCACCCTGTAGCTGAACACTAACTCCTCCTCCCATTCAGCCAAGGAAATGCAGGTCCTGGGCCTCCTCCATTGCCACTCCCTAACCACCCATGCCTCATCTTCTGCCTTGGGATCCTCCAACCACACGGGATCAGTGTGGATTTCACCAATTTCCTCATTTCTCCCCCCCACCACTTTATCCCAGATCCAACCTTCCAGCTCAGCTCTGACCCTCTCGAATGTCCTACCTGTCCATCTTCCTTCCCATCTATCCGCCCCACTCACCTCTCTGACCTATCACCATCACCCCCCCCACCTCCATCTACCTAACACACGCTCAGCTACATTCCATCCAGCCCCTCAGTCCTGTTATCTCCCACCCCATCCCCATTCCTGATGAAGAGCTTATGATCAAAACGTCGACTCTCCTGCTCCTTGGATGCTGCCTGACTGGCTGTGCTTTTCCAGCACCACACTTTTAGACTCTACTCCCTGGAGTTTACAAGAATGAGCCGTGATCTCATTGAAACATTGAGGATTCTTAAGGGGCTTGACAGGGTCAATACTGAGAGGATGGTTTCCCTCATGGGAGGATCTGGGACCAGAGGGTACAGTCTTAGAATAAAGGGCCGCCAGTTTCAGACTGAGATGGGGAGGAATTTCTTCTCTCAGAGAGAAGAGTGTCTTTGGAACTCCTTACCACAGAGAGCTGTGGGGGCAGAGTCCATGTGGGTATTTAAGGCTGAGAGAGAGAGAGCGAGAGCGAGAGCTTGATTGATTCTTGATCAGTCAGGGAATCGAGGGGAAAGGGTAGAAAAGGGGACATGAGGAATGTCGAATCAGCCAAGATTCTACTGAAAGGCAGAGCAGGCCCGAGCAGCCAAATAGCCTCCTCCTGTTCCTGTTTTTGAAGTCAGATGTACAGCATGGAAACTGACCCTTCGGTCCAACCCGTCCATGCCGACCAGATATCCCAACCCAATCTAGTCCCACCTGCCAGCACCCGGCTCATATCCCTCTAACCTCTTCCTATTCATATACCCATCCAGATGCCTCTTAAATGTTACAATTGTACCAGCCTCCACCACTTCCTCTGGCAGCTCATTCCATACACGTACCACCCTCGGTGTGAAAAAGTTGCCCCTTAGGTCTCTGTATCTCTTTCCCCTCTCACCCTAAACTTATGCCCTCTAGTTCTGTATTCCCCCACCCCAGGAAAAAGACTTTGTCTATTTATCCTACCCATGCCCCTCATGGTTTTATAAACCTCTATAAGGTCACCCCTCAGCCTCCGACGCTCCAGGGAAAACAGCCCCAGCCTAATTCAACATCTCCCAATAGCTCAAACCCTCCAACCCTGGCAACATCCTTGTACATCTTTTCTGAACCCTTTCAAGTCTCACAACATCTTTCCGATAGGAAGGAGACCAGAATTGCACACAATATTCCAAGAGGCCTGACCAATGTCCTGTACAGCTGCAACATGACCTCCCAACTCCTGTACTCAATACTCTGACCAATAAAGGAAAGCATACCAAACGCCGCCTTCACTATCCTATCTACTTGCGACGCCACTTTCAAGAAGCTATGAACCTGCACTCCGAGGTCTCTTTGTTCAGCAACACTCACTAGGACCCTATCATTAAGTGTATAAGTCCTGCTAAGATTTGCTTTCCCAAAATGCAGCACATTATATTTACATAAATTAAACTCCATCTGCCACTTCTCAGCCCATTGGCCAAGATCCTGTTGTAATCTGAGGTAACCTTCTTCGCTGTCCACTACACCTCCACGTTTGGTATCACCTGCAAACTTACTAACTACACAGATGTGGTTCCGACTGGACGTGTATCCAGTG
Organism: Chiloscyllium plagiosum; assembly: GCF_037043375.1. Classification (NCBI taxonomy): domain Eukaryota; kingdom Metazoa; phylum Chordata; class Chondrichthyes; order Orectolobiformes; family Hemiscylliidae; genus Chiloscyllium; species Chiloscyllium plagiosum. Next base: position 2,711,528 of record NW_028270152.1, read on the forward strand.
GAGTTCCACAGAGGACAGCTTGGGGGTCCTTACCATTGGTGGTTTGCACAAAATGTTTTAGACTTGAATTTAGGAGGTCGATCAGTAAGTTTTGTGGGTGACAATGAAAACTGTTCCAAAGGAGGGTCACTGGACTCGAAACATTAACTCTGATTCCTCTCAGATGTTGCCAGACCCATGATTTTTCCAGCAATTTCTGTTTTTGTTTCTGATTACCAGCATCTGTAGTTCTTTTTTTTAAGTGAGGTGATGCTGGAACTGTATAAATGTTGGTCAGGCCGTAGTTAGAGGAGTGTGTGGTTCTGGAATCCACATTACAGGAGGGATGTGGGAGCACTGGAGAGGGTGCAGAGAGAGATTTACTTGGCTGGAGGGTTTCAGTGATGCAGCGAGATTGGACAGACTGGGAATAGAGAAGGTTGATGGGGGATGTGACAGAGATGTATAAAATTATGAGGGACACAGATAGGCAGAAACCTTCCCCTTGATGGAGAGATCAGTGACCAGGAAAGTTTTTGATTTAAGAGAAGGGGCAGGAGGTTTAAAGGAGATGTGAGGATGGTAAGAACCTGGAACTCACTGTCTCTGTAAGGGTGGGAGAAACCCTCAATGTTTAAGAAGTATTTTGATGTGCACTTGCAATGCCAAGGCTATGAGCCAAGTGCTGGAAATTGGGATTGGAATGGTTAGGTGGTTGTTTTTGACTGGCACAGCCATGGTGGGCTAGCTCTACTCTTTTGAACTGTAAGTAAAGCTCTCTCTACAAGTCTCCATCCCGAGACAGGCACAGCACGGGGTTATTTGCAGCATAAAGTTCCCTCTGTACTATCCCCCCCCATCAAAAAGAATACCTCCAGTTCAGTGGGCTGTGCAAATTAACTGTGGAAAGAAATCTGTATCTTCCCAGTTTGGGATGAGCTGCCCAATGCCCCTCCTGACACTTGTCACCTGTGGATTGTGTGGATCAATCTGTCCAACTCTTTCCTAACTCCAGCCTCAGCCTGTCTGATCAAGCCATGACTGAATGGCCCTGTTCTGCTGCTATATCTTATTTTCCTAATGGCTCCAGTCACACTCCTATCCAAGAATAAAATCAATTAATCAATCAATCAGAACCAGTCTGGAAATTTTCTGACTTTCAGCCTGAATAGCCCCAGTTTAAAGTTTAAACTTCCCCAGGCATCTGCAGCTCTTTCGCTCAGCAAATCATTTCTCCCTAGCAATCAAAATTAAAACTTAACATCTTCATCAATTAACTCTCGAATCTGTGGGCATTCTAATTAGTGGGCCTGCCTCTGCCCTTTCCCCACATCCCTGTCAGTGTATCCTTTGTAACATTCTCCAATTCCCTTTTGAAGATTCCGGTTGAATCTGCTTCCAATCCCCTTTCAGGCAGCACGTTCCAGATCACGGCCACTCATTGGATTCTCCCCATCTCCTCCCACAGTGCTGCTTTTGCAGTTTTCCTTCAATTAGTCTCCCTCTGGTCACTGACCACTCCCCTCCCAACAGAAGGCAGCCTCTGTCTCTCTCTATTTAGCCAGAAAAAAAACTACTTCATTTTCAACGCCTCCATTCAATCTGCCGTTAGGATTCTAAGCAGCACATTCCCACAGACTCTGCACAATCACTGGAGAGTCTTATCCCTGGACCATTTCAGTAAACCAGCTCTACACCCCCTCCAAGACCTCTATACTCTTCCCAAAGTGGGGAAGGGGGGTCAGAACTGAACACAATTCTCAATCCGGGGTCTAACCAGGGATTTATAAAGTTTCACCAAGAACTGTTTAATGCTTGGGGCTACAGCAGAGGGTGCTTTATATAGCTTTTGAACTGCCTTAGAAGAGTCCAGGCCTAGAGGGGCATAGGTTTAAGGTGAGAGGGAAAGGGACCTTAAGGGGCAGCTTTTTCACGTAGAGCATGGCGTGTGTAAGGAACGAAGTGCCAGAGGAAGTGGTGGAGGCTGGTACAATTTAAAAGGCATCTGGATAGGTATATGAATAGGAAGGGTTTGGAGGGATCTGGGCCAAATGCTGACAAGCAGGACTAGATTGGGTTGGGATATCTGGTCGGCACGGAGGAGTTGGACCGACGGGTCTGTTTCCGTGCTGTACATCTCGACGATCCTCTGTGGTCACAGCATCCCCCCCCAGATCATCGCGCAGCTCTACCCCATTCAGAACCATTCGTTGTTCCACAACTGGCCACACCTCTCTGAAATCTGCTCAGAATCACTGGCTTCATTGCAGGATCGCAGAGGGGGGGATCTGGCTGATGGCCCCCAGTCTGCATTCAGACAATGAGATGGTGCCAGACTCCAATCCCTGACACCACCATCTCACAGCCAGCTTCTGTGCTCACCTTTGTCTAAAACCGCACGAGGAATGCACATCTCTCTCAACTCCCACCCTCCCCCCTTCCCCACCCCCCTTCACAGGGGCAGGTTACTGAGGGGCTGGGGATGAGAAATATGTGGAGGGAGGGAGGGAGGGAGGGAGAAGGGAATCAAGTAAAGCTTTGGATTAGCATGGGGGGGGGCACTGATCACAGCAAGTGGGCTTTCAGAGAGCAGCCCGACTGAAGGGTAGGTGAGGGGGCAAATCAGCCAGATAGCACACTCTGGAATAACCTGAAATGTGTAGAAATTACTTATGGAATGAGCTGCCAGCGGAAGTGGTGGAGGTGAGTACAATTACAACAGTTAAAAGATATTTGAACAGGTGCATGCATAAGCAAGGTTTAGATGGAAAAGAGCCAAACACAGGCAAGGGGCACTGGTTTTGTTTCAGGAACCTGGTCAGTGTGGACCTGCAGGGTTTGTCTCCAGTGACTGCAACACCCAGACCCTCAGCTTGTGACATAAGGCAGTTATTTTGAGGACAGGTGAATTTTAGCGATTTTGTTTTTTTTTTAAATAAACATCCAAGTTCACCAGCGGGTGAGACAGCTTTCAACCGAAGAGTTCTTAGGGGAGAGCTCACTGCTTGCTCTTCACCAGCTCTGTCACACTCACTCTCTCATTGTGGAGAAATACACCATCTTAAAACAGACTTCACGTCCCTCACTGCAGCTCTCTCTCTCTCTCTTTCTACATGAATTCAGTCACGAAAGCCGGACGATATATTTAGAGGCTGTGTTTATCTCTGAACAAAGCAGTTGCGGATGAGCCTGGAGTTTAAAGTGAAAGGGAGATGTCGCGGGTGTGTGCAGAGGGTACCCACCTGAATGGAGCTGGATTGAGGAGGATAACATAGTGTAGGATGGGACGGAGATGATTGGATCACACTCAGGCGGTCGCTAGATTTCAGAAGCAATCCACAAAACACTTGAAGGTGAGCCTAAAAAATCTCATGGAAGCTGGAGACTGGACGGAGAGGGGAGGCTCGGCAACACAGCGAGAGCGGCGCTAGGGGAATGCAGAGCCAGAGCCGGACCGGGACCGGGACCGGGACTGGAACTGCCCGGAACACGCTTCTCCATCAGAGGCTGCAGTGACGGGAACCGGCCCCTTGCCAGCCCTTACATACAGAGAGCTCCAAGCCAGGGCCCAACCTCCTGCCATCCCATTGGTTGCTCACAGCCTGGGACCAGCCCCTCGGACAGCGTCAGCGCAAGAACCAGGCGCTACCGCAACGCAGTGGCCAAAGCACGGTCAGAGGGAGGGGGGGGGGGGGGGTCGTGACCTCCCCCACCCCAACAATAACATCTCACACCCCCCTCCTCCGTCCACAGCACCCCCTCCCCATGTACCAACCCGACCCCCTGCATTGATCTAACCTCTCCAGCCCCGATCCTAAATCTCCATATTTGGAAATACTGGCGCAGTCTGTGATTCTGATCCAGAAATTCACATCTTCACAGGACGTGACCGTTTTGTTGAAGGGGGGGGGGGGGGGAGAGAGAGAGAGACCATTCGGGCCATCGAGTCTGCACTGACCCTCTGAACAGTATCCCACCCAGACCCTGGAACCCTGCATTTCCCAGGACCAATCCACCTTAACCTGCACACCTTTATACTAGCCCAACACGCTGCTCCTGGTGTGTAGACATTATATGGAGCCTCGCTCCCTCTATCCCCTAATATTACTTTCTCTGTCGTTTTTTTTGTCAGATTCCCCCTTAAACAGCTGTTCCCAAAACCAGATGTGGCCTCTAGGAATTAAACATTCATCTTCCGAATGCTGCTGGGAACAAAACAGCTGGAGAGCCAGATCAGGATGGGAGATATTACTAAAGCATATCACTGTAATCAGAATTAATAGTTTGCCATTTGTGTATTAAAACTGAGAGATAAAAGATCATGGGGGGCATGGATACGATTTTAAAAAAGGTCTTTTCCCCTGGGGTGGGGGAGTCCAGAACTAGAGGGCATAGGTTTAGGGTGAGAGGGGAAAGATATAAACGAGACTAAGGGGCAACTTTTTCACACAGAGGGTGGTACGTGTATGGAATGAGCTGCCAGAGGAAGTGGTGGAGGCTGGTACAATTGCAACATTTAAAAGGCATTTGGATGGGTATATGAATAGGAAGGGTTTGGAGGGATATGGGCCGGGTGCTGGCAGGTGGGACTAGATTGGGTTGGGATATCTGGCTAGCATGGATGGGTTGGACCGAAGGGTCTGTTTCCATGTTGTACATCTCTATGACTCTATAAGACTCACAGGTGTTTACTGCACAGTAGTAGGCCATTCAGTCCATCAGGCCTGACTATACCATTTGCTGGGAGCAATCGACAACCTGTTTCACAATCTGAGCTATAAACCTGCTCCAAAATCTCAAATCCAATTCCCATCTCCCAGCTCTTGTTTGATAGCCCGGGAGTCAATGGAAATACAAGTGAATATCTAAATACTGCCTACATCTTGTGGACGGGCTGGTGTTGGATTGAGGTGGACAAAGGCAGAAGTCACATGACACCAAGTTAACATCCAGCAGATCTATTTCAAATCACAAGCTTTTGGCATGCTGCCCATCTGTTACTTCACCTAATGAAGGACTTCTGGCTTTGCTTAAATGTTCTGAGAGTTAATGACTCTTGCACCTTTTCAGACAGTGAGTTCTAGACCCCTACCACCCTCTGGATGAAAATATATTTCCTCAATTCCCCTCATATAACCGTATACCCTCTGGTTATTGAAAAGGTACATTCCTATCCACCCTGCCCACTTCCTTCATAATCTTATACAGGGAGACAGTGAGGACTGCAGATGTTGGAGATCAGAGTCGAGAGTGTGGTGCTGGAAAAGCACAGCAGGTCAGGCAGCATCTGAGGAGCAGGAGAATCGACGTTTCAGGCATAAGCCCTTCATCATTCTCCTGCTCCTCAGATGCTGCCTGATCAGCTGCGCTTTTCCAACACCACACCCTTCGACTCATAATCTCGTCCTCTCTATCAGGTCTCCTTTCAGCCCTCTCTGTTCCGAGGAAAACAATCCCAGCTTATCCAGTCTTTCCTCACGTTCAGACCCTCCAGCCCAGAATCTCCTCTGCACTCCCTCCAGTACAATCCCATCCTTCCGATAGGCCAGGGATCGGAACCACACCCAGTGCTCCTGCTGTAGCCTGTCCAGTGTTTTATACAATCCCGGTATAATCTCTCTGCTCTTGGATTCCATGCCTCAGCTATTAAAGGTAAGTATCCCAAAGCCTTAATATCCAAGGTCTCTCTGATCTTCATTAGTTTCCAGGAATTAACCACTCCCAGTGTAATCTCTTCCTTTCTAACTCACCACATTACCTCACCCTTTTCTGGGTTGAATTCCATTGGTCCCTGCTGTGCCCAGCTGACCAGGCCGTTGATACCCTCCTGCAGCGTACAGATACCCTCCTCACTATTTACCCCCACCCTCCGACTGATCTTCATGACATCTGTGAATTTCTTCACCATACCCTACATTAATCCATAATCATTAATACACCCACAAATAGCAAGGGTCCCAACACCAACCCCACTGGAAACGGATTCCCATTCACAGAGTCATCCCAATCCTATCAGCCTCTGCTTCCTGTCTCTCAGCCCATTTTGGATCCAGTGTATCACCTTGTCTTGGATCCCATTGGCTCTCACTTTCTTCACCAGTCTGCCACCAGGGACCTTATCAAAAGCCTCACTCAAGTCCATGTCGACACATCGAATGCAGTGCCCTCATCAACTCTCCTGGTTACCTACCTCCTCAACAAATACAATCAAATTTGTCAAACATCACCTTCTCTTCATGGCTCCACACCGACCCTCCCTGATTCATCCAGGTCTCTCCAAATGCAGACACGTTCTGTCCCTCAGAATTCTTCCTAATAACTTCCCCACCACCAAGGTGAGACTGAATGGCCTGGAATTTCCAGGACTATCCCTTCTGGCCCTGTTTAATCATGGGACAATGTTGATCCCCCTCCAGCTTTCACACTGAAACTATCCCAATTAATATTTGATAGTTCAAATCCTTTTCTATCACTGCCTTATTACTATCCCACTTCTCTGAAAAGTGGTTATGAATGTAATCCTCCCCCTCTCCCTGACTGTGCGGGGGGCGGGGGGGGGGGGGTGGAGTCTGCAGTACATACTCAACAGTGTTTTTGCCCCTTTTCTGTCTTTACTTTTACCCATAAGGCCTCATTTAATGATCCATGCAATGACTTATCCTCACAGCTAGCATTGGTTCCTTGACCAATATCACATCACAATGCTCCTCCATCTTCTAGGAGAAAGGGAGTGCTGCAGATGCTGGAGATCAGAGTCAAAGAGTGTGTTGTTGGAAAAGCACAGCAGGTCAGGCATCTTGTAGTCTCCTCTGTACCTTGTCTGAATACCCAGGAAGGTTCAGCTGCCAGTCCTGTCCACCTTTCCATCTTAGTCAGACATAGCTATGTGTTATTATAGCCCCATGTGCCCTAAACTTATTGTCTTATTCCTCAGGCTCTTTGCATTAGAATATATTCCATGTGTCCTTGTTAAACTCACCTTTTCCTTACCTAGTCCTTGCTTCCACTGCTGTCCACACTCATTTCTTCATGTTTTAACTTTGAACTCCATCTCAGCTTCAGTTCCTCTGAATTACTCATCAGGATTCCATGTCCTTGCCAATCCAGTTTAAACACCCCCACCCTCACAGCATTAACCAACCTCCCCACTAGGCTGTTAGTCATCCCCCTGTTGAGATATAACTCATACAGTTCCTACCGCGCCCCCCCCCCCCCCAGAAATAGTCCCTGTGTCTCAGGAATTAAAAGCTCCTTCCCCCCCCCACCCCGCCCTGCACCAGCCATATATTCACACTCTGTCCTGCTATTCCTACATTCATTGCCATACAGCACTGGCAGTAATCTAGAGACTGTTACCTTTCAAATCCTGCTTTTTGATTTCAACTTTAAACTCCCGAAATGCTGATTCCAAGACCTCATTTCTCTTCCTTCCCCTGTCACTGAGCTGTGACCTCTGACAGTTCACCCTCACTGGTCAGAATGCTCTGCAGCAAACCGTGACCTCCTTGACCCTGGTACCCAGGAGGCAATATACTCTCCTAGAGTCATAGAGATGGACAGCACAGAAACAGACCCTTCGGTCCAACCCGTCCATGCCGACCAGATATCCCAACCCAATCTAGTCCCATTTGCCAGCACCCGGCCCATATCCCTCCAAACCCTTCTTATTCATATACCCATCCAGATGCCTTTTAAATGCTGTAATTGTACCAGCCTCCACCACATCCTCTGGCAGCTCATTCCATACATGTACCACCCTCTGTGAAAAAGTTGCCCCTTAGGTCTCTCTTATTTCTTTCCCCTCTCACCCTAAACCTATGCCCTCGAGTTCTGGACTCCCCGACCCCAGGGAAAAGATTTTGTCTACTTATCCTATCCATGTCCCTCATGATTTTATAAACATCTATAAAGTCACCCCTCAGCCTCCAACGCTCCAGCGAAAACAGCCCCAGCCTATTCAGCCTCTCCCTGTCGCTCAAATCCTCCAACCCTGGCAACATCCTTGTAAATCTTTTCTGAACCCTTTCAAGTTTCACGACATCCTTCCAATGTGAAGGAGACCAGAACTGCACGCAATATTCCAAAAGTGGCCTAACCAATGTCCTGTACAGCCGCAACATGACCTCCCAACCCCTGTACTCAATACTCTGACCAATAAAGGAAAGCATATCAAACGCCACCTTCATTATCCTATCTACCTGCGACTCCACTTACTGACTATATCTATGTTCACATCCAAATCATTTATATAAATAACGAAAAGTAGAGGACCCAGCACCAATCCTTGTGGCACTCCACTGGTCACAGGCCTCCAGTCTGAAAAACAACCCTCCACTACCACCCTCTGTCTTCTACCTTTGAGCCAGTTTTGTAATCAAATGGCTAGTTCTCCCTGTATTCCATGAGATCTAACCTTGCTAACCAGTCTCCCACGGGGAACCTTGTCGAACGCCTTACTGAAGTCCATATAGATCACGTCCACTTCCCCTATGCTCTTCCTCACAGCCCCTCCCTCCCTCAGGCACTGCTGGGGCTTCAGCTCTGGGCAGGAACCAGCACCTTTTCTTTCTCTCTCACTCTCTCATGCCCCCCCGCCTCCCCGATATCCCCTCCCCCATCCCTCTCTCCCCCTCTCCCTCTCCCCACCCTTTGCTTTCTGAGGCTGAAAAACAGTCCCTCAGGGGATTCTCTCACTACCTGCCTGAATCCCACCTCTGCCTGGTATGGCCCCTCTGCCCGTACCTCCTTAAACTGCGGGGTGAGCCCATCCTGAAACCCCTCGGTCTGGTCACTGCCCCAAGGTTCCCCCAGCAGCTGCTCCCATCCCAAAACCTGGAGCTGGGGTTGCTCCAGCTGGAGGCAGCTCCTGTACATGGTCATCCAGACCACCAGGGGCGCCAAGTGCAGGCTCTGCAAATCACAGACCTCAGCTTCCCAGACATACCTGAGCTAAATAGAACGTGGATACTTGTGTCTTCTTTACCGTATTACCAGAAAAATCTTATTCTCGCTCATGTCATAGAGTCCCACTCAGGTCAGCCACCAGTCTCTCTGCTTCTCTAGCCTTGCCCAATCCTCTATGTAGTTTCCCATTCTTTTTGGTTGGTTTGGAGAGCTTACTTCCAGACAGCCTGGACGCCTGCCTGCTTCTGTGTAATTTCATGAGGTTTTATATTCTTTGTAGTGAAGAAATTAGCTTCACCGTTCCATGTATTAAAAACCAATAGAATGAAAAACATCCACTGTTGTTTTGTGACAGAGATCCAAGGATACAAAACAATTCGTCTTCTGCTGCAACTGAGCAACAGCAGACACCATCTCCCTGACCCTACACTCACCCCTGGAATATCTGGATAATAAGGGTACCTACATCAGGCTCCTATTTATTGATGTTTAGATCAGAGTGGTGCTGGAAAAGCACAGCAGGTCAGGCAGCATCCAAGGAGCAGGAAAATCGACATTCCGGGCCCTGATGAAGGGCTTTTGCCTGAAACGATGATTTTCCTGCACCTCGGATGCTGCCTGACCTGCTGTGCTTTTCCAGCACCACTCTGATCTAAACTCTGGTTTCCAGCATCTGCAGTCCTCACTTCTGCCTCCTATTTATTGACTACAGCTCTATCCTCAACATCATAATTCCAAACCAACTAGTCTCCAAACTCCGAGATCTAATCTCTGTTCTCTGTAACTGGATCCTCAGCTTCCTGACCCACAGACCATGATTGGTAAGGATAGACAATAGCACCTCCCCCCAATGATAACACTCAACACTGGAGCCCCACAAACATGTGTACTCAACCCTTTACTGTACTCCCTCTACACTCTCAACCACGTGGCCAAATTTCAGCTGAATGCCATTGACACGTTTGCTGATGACATCGCCATTGTAAGCCACATATCAAACAATGATGAGATAGAATACAGGAAGGAGGTCGAGTGCCTGGTGATTGGTGTAAATATCACAATCTCTACCGTAATATCAGCAAAGAGTTATCATTGACTTAGAACATAAAACAATACAGCACAGAACAGGCCGTTCGGCCCTCAATGTTGCACTGACCTGTGAACTATTCTCAGCTACACTATACCATCATCATCCATGTGCTTATCCAAGGATTGTTTAAATCTCCCTAATGTGGCTGAGTTAACTACATTGGCAGGCAGGGCATTCCACGCCCTTACCACTCTCTGAGTAAAGAACCTGCCTCTGACATCTGTCTTAAATCTATCACCCCTCAATTTGCAGCTATGCCCCCTCATACAAGCTGACGTCATAATCTTAGGAAAAAGACACTCACTGTCTACCCTATCTAATCCTCTGATTATCTTGTATGTCTCTATCAAATCCACCCTTAGCCTTCTTCTCTCCAATGAGAATAGACCCAAGTCTCTCAGCCTTTCCTCATAAGGCCTTCGCTCCAGACCAGGCAACATCCTGGTAAATCTCCTCTGCACCTTCTCCAATGCTTCCACGTCCTTCCTGAAATATGGGGACCAGAACTGTACACAATATTCCAAGTGTGGGCACACCAGCATTTTGTATAGTTGTAGCATGATATTACAGCTCTGGAACCCAGTCCCTCTACCAATGAAACCTAACAGCACTATCTACCTGGGTGGCAACTTTCAGGGATCTATGTACATGGACTCTAAGATCCCTCTGCCACCAAGACTCTTTCCATTGACCCAGTACTCACCACTCGCTGCCTTCTTTCAGAAAGCCAGTTCCTAATCCAAACTGCTAAATCACCCTCAATCCCATGCCTCTGCATTTTCTCCAGCAGCCTACCATGTGGAACTTTATCAAAGGCTTTACTAAAGTCCAGGTACACCACGTAAACTGCCCTATTCTCATTTACATGCTTGGTCACCTTCTCAAAAAACTCAATGAGGTTTGTGAGACACAACCTGCCCTTGACAAAACCACATTGACTATCTGAAATCAAATTGTTGCTTGCTAGATGATTATAAATCCTATCTCTCATAATTCTTGCCAAAACTTTTCCTACAACAGAAGTAAGGCTCACTGGTCTATAATTATCTGGGTCATCTCTACTGCCCTTCCTGAGCAAGGGCACATTTGCAATCCTTCAGTCCTCTGGTACTAAACCTGTAGACAATGATGATTCTAAGATGAAAGCCAAAAGCTCTAATACCTCCTCCCAAGCTTCCCAGAGAATCCTCGGATAAATCCCAACCAGCTCAGGGGACTGGTCTACTTTCACTCCTCCTAGAATTGATAACACCTCTTCCTTACTAACCTCGATCCTTCCTAGTCTAATATCTCATTCTCCTCTACAATATTCTCCTTTTCCTGAGTGAAAACCAATGACAAATATTCGTTTAGCACCTCTCCGATCTCCACAGGGTCCACACACAACTTCCCACTTTTGTCTTTGACTGGCCCTATTCCTACCCTAGCCATTCTTTTATTCCTCACCTACCTTTAGGGTTCTCCTTTATTCTACCTGCTATAGACTGCTCATGTCCTCTCTTTGCTCCTCTCTTTAAATCCATCCGAGTTAATCTGTAACTCTCTATCGTCTCATCTGAACCATCTCGTCTCTCGACTTCAGGAAGCAAAGAAGAGAGCACGCCCCCATCTACATCAATGGAGCGGTGGTGGAGAGAGTCACGTTCCTGGGAGTGATGATAACTAACAGTCTATCCTGGCCCTCCCTGTGACAGGAGATGCGACAGTCAGGAAGGCACAACCATGCCTCTTCATCAGGAGGGTCAGAAAATACAGTATGTCCATATGGACCCTCACCAACTTCTACAGATACACCATTGAGAACATACTGTCCGACTGCATAACAGCCTGGTGTGGCAACTGCTCTGCCCAGGACTGGAAAAAACTGCAGAGAGTTGTGTGCACGGCCCAGACCATCATAGAAGCCAACCTCCCACCCACGGGACTCCATTTACATTTCCCGTTGCCACGGAAAGGCTGACAACATCATGAAAGACGCCTCACACCCCGGTAATACTCTGTTCCAGCCCCTTCCATCAGGCAGGAGATACAGGATCCTGAACACACTTACCAACAGGTTCAGGAACAGCTCCTTCCCGGCCGGTATTAATGTGGATTTTCTTTTTGTGCACCTTCTTTGCAGCTGTAACTTGTATTCCTCGTTCTGTCCAATCACCCTGTGATCTTTGTGTCTTTGTATGTTATGATCTGCCAGTACTGCTCACCAAACAAAACATTTCACTGTACTCAGGTACAGGTGACAATAATAAATCAAATCAAATCAAATACAAAGAGAGACAAATGATCCAGAAGTCAGTCAGTGTGCGTAACAGAAACTCTGCTCGACCTGGAGTTTAGGGATGTCCTGTGTTTGCTCTGGTGTTATAGCATTCCTGTTTCTCAGCGAGCGATACCAACTGAAGGAACAAACACAATGTGCAGAAGGTGGTCAGTAGCAGCTGAGCAAGAGACCTGGATGTGGAGACAGTACAAACTCATCGCGGGGGGTTTGGTATCAGTCAGGAGATTGCTGGCTTCAAAAGGAAATAGACTCATAGTATCATGGAGATGTACAGCATGGAAACAAACCCTTCGGTCCAACTTGTCCATCCCAACCAGATACTGTATTCTATATTAATCAAGCCCCACCTGCCAGCACCCGGCCCATATCCCTCCAAACCCTTCCTATTCATATACCCATCCAAATGCCTCTTAAATGTTGCAATTGTACCAGCCTCCACCACTTCCTCTGGCAGCTCATTCCAAACACGTACCACTCTCTGTTTGAAAATGTTGCCCCTTAGGTCTCTTTTATATCTTTCCTCTCTCACCCTAAACCTATGCCCTTTAGTTCTGAACTCCCCCATCCCGGGGAAGAGACTTTGTCTATTTATCCTATCCACCCCCCTCATGATTTTATAAACCTCTATAAGGTCACCCCTCAGCCTCCGATGCTCCAGGGAAAACAGCCCCAGACTGTTCAGCCTCTCTGTATAGCTCAGATCCTCCAACCCTGGCAACATCCTTGTAAATCTTTTCTGAGCCCTTTCAAGTTTCACAGCATCTTTCCGATAGGAAGGAGACCAGAATTGCACAGAATAAAAAACCTCTGCTTTCTCTCCACAGATGCCGCCAGACCTGCTGAGTTTCTCCAGCAATTTCTAATTCTGTTTCTGATCTCCAGCACCTGTAGTTCATTGTTTTATATTTTAAAAATCCCGTGACCCTTCAGCTCTCTTGAGAAACTTGTTTCTGAATTATAGAAAGATGTGGGAAGGGAAGATACTCAAGGAAAGATTCCCCTGGGATCATGCAGAAATGGTGGCCCCTTTCCTCAGGGGATTGGGGGTGGGGTGGGGGGATGGTAGGGAGGTGGGTGGTGACGGTGCTCGGGATGATTGAATGTTTATGTGAGGAAATCTCCATGGGAGAGTCCAACCAATGGAAGGACAGATGGGGAAGAGGGCCATTGACCTTAACTCCTGGTATTTTCCAGGTCATTTTCTTTCGTCTCCCAAGTCTATCCAATTCTAGTCGATGGCCACACATCCCAGCTCTACCCCACTCTCGCAAACATGTCCAATTGAATCTCCAAGATGGTCAAACTGGTTTATTTTTACTGACATTGAGGAGAAACAAAAGACTCCCACCAAGATTTCATCAACAAACACAAAAACTTATTTACCAAGTGGCAAAATAAATTATTAATGACTTTGGTATCAAACTAAACCATATTCCTATTAAACCCAACCACACCCGATCACACAGACAGGACAAGGCAGGGTGTACAGCCCGACAGAGTTAGTATGGGCAGGATGCACTGAGGAAGAAATAATGGTCTTTCTCTCACTGCACTTTCAGTTTCTGTCGCCAACATCCTGAGTTTGGGCAACCAGTCAGTTAGACTCGGGACTTCTACTGAGTTAGCATTTCATAATCTTTGTGCATTGTCTTTAATTCACAGAGAAAGCGAGAGTGAGAGACAGTGAGAGAGAGAGAGAGAGACAAAGAGAGTGAGCACTGTTTCCTTCCAAAACCTTCCACAAGTCAGTGTTTTGATTTTACGGAGGAGCAGACAGAGTTCTGTCCTTGCCTCAGGCAGTTGGACACCACTCCCAGGTCCGTGCTGGAACAGAACCGAGCAGTTTGTGGTCATCCTGCAGCCTCATACTCCATCCACCAGTTGGTCTAGAAAAGGTAACAAACCCAACAACACACTGAAACAGCAGCTAATGAACTTGAAAGCCCCTTATACGGACAACGAGCAAAACTAATGTCATTTACAAAATACCGTGCAAGAACTGTAACAAACACTACATTGGACAAATAGGCAGGAAACTAGCCACCAGGATAGATGAACGCCAACTAGCCACAAAACAACATGACCCACTCTCACTAGTATCCTCACATATAGATGAGGAAGGACACCACTTCAACTGGGACAACACATCCATCCTAGGACAAGCCAAACAAAGACACACACGAGAATTCCTAGAAGCATGGCATTCCAACCAGAACTCTATCAACAAACACATCAAGTTAGACCCTATCTACCACACCCTGGAAAAAAAAACAGGAAGTGACTTCATCACAGGAAATAACATCACCACAGGAAATGACATCACCAACCCAAAGAAACCCAAACATATAAATAGAAAGCAGGAAGTTTCATCATTGCTTTGCATGAGGCCCACTGAAGATGTTACCTAGTAAGATAATGAAATGTCTGGAAATGAAACTTCCAGCTCAGTGAGCAAATCAAGTCCATCTTATTTCTCCCTAAACAGTCATAACGTCATAGAATTGTACAGCACGGAAACAGACCATTCAGTCCAACTTGTCCCACCCACCTGCTCCTGACCCATATCCCTCTAAACCATCACTACTCATGAAATTCCATTCTCCTTTTCCAATCATCACATGACCTTTTGAAGAGTTCCACTTTTTTCCTTCTAGTTGTAGAAAGTCACCTTTGTGCACCCAAGACATTGATCAAACCTCAGCCAAGCTGTTCCAGTACAGTCACAGCACAGGCATCAACACCACCATTTCCCAGTTTTCACTCTAAGAGTAACTAACAGCTGGTTACAACAGACCATACCCAGCCACTGCTTGGAAGAAATTCCCATGTTCCTGTCAGTTTGTTTGTCAATGACACTGACTCCGTGCTCTCTGATGCAGAGCTCTTCTGCATGAGGAGCAGTTACTCCTGATCTACTCTGTCCAGGCCCTTGACATTCTGAACAGTCAGTCTTCCTCACAGCCTTGTCTACTCCAACAGGAACTGTTTCAGCCCCACACCCTGACAACACTCTCATCAATGCTTCCTGCACCATCTTTACTAAACTGAGGTGCTCGCATCGGGGACAGAGCTGAGGCTGAATTCATGTTTTATAAATATTTCTCAGAACCATGAGACTATCAGATATTGGAGCAGAATTAGGTCATTCAGCCCATTGAACCTGCCCCATCATTCCAACATGGCTGATCTGTTTCTCCACCTCATTCTCCCGCCTTCTCCCCATAACCCTTGATTCCCTTACCAATCAGGAACCCATCTATCTCGGTCTTAAACACACTCAATGCCTTGGTCTCCACAGCCCTCAGTGATAATGAGTTCCACAGAGTCTCCACCCTCTGGCTGATCTCCTTGCAGCCACATCTCTGAGATACCCACAGCATCGATCCCACCAATTGCAATCTGTGCTCCAAGCTGATTTCCCTTGTTTTGGATTCTGTGTGTGTTTAGGTACAACACCCTCACTCCTGCATTGACTGCCCCCTTCTCATTGTCCCCACTACCTGCTGTGCCTGAGCTGAGATTTCTGGCCCTTCCCTGGCTCTCTGTCCTGTTACTTGTTCTGAAAACTTTAAGACCCTCTGCTGGGCCATCCCCCACCCTTTAACCTTTTCCATAACTTTCTAAATGAACCCCTCATCCATCCACGCACCATCACCACCCTGACAGAACCTAAACTAGGCATCACTGAGCAGGTTAGCTGAGCATGTGATGTTGATGACGCCTTCCATCACTTTACTGATGATCGAGAGTGAACTGATGGGGCTGTATTTGGCCGGGTTGGATTTGTCCTGCTGTTTGTATTCAGGACATACCTGGGCAATTGTTGGGGTAGATGTCAGTGTTGTAACTGCACTGGAACAGCTTGGCGAGGGGGAGCGGCACGTTCTGGAGCACAAGTCTTCAGTAACATTGCTGGAAAGTTGTCAGGGCCCATAGCCTTTGCAATATCCAGTGCCTCCAATCGTGGCCATGGAAGGGAGAAGGTCAGTGGTTTCTACAAAACCTAGTGTCATCAGAAAGAGAGAGGGCAAACTAACAGGCTTCAGGAGGAGTCAGAGAGTGTTTGGTGAAAACAGACATGATTCACAGCCAACGCAACTCAATCTGGGGAGAGGTGAAACAGCAGACATACTACTGGGAGGGAGAATGTGATGATGTAGTTGGATGTGATCAGCGCTCTGAGGGAGAGGGGGGGTGGAGTGAGAGGAGGAGGACCAGAGGGGTAGGGGAGGGGTCTGTATTCACAAAGCGGAGACAGTGTCAGGGTGAGTTAAAAAGGTGGTGAGAGTCTGCAGAATATTGGATTTTGGGGGGATAAAACAAAGATCTGACAGCAAACCCTTCCAATCCACAGTCAGGCCTCAACTGGAGAATCATCTCCCACTCGGGACTTCAGACAGTAGCCGGGAAATTCCCAGGAGAGAGACGCCTCAGTGAATGTGGAGAGACAGAGGGAGCTGGGGGATTGTCCTGAGAGCAGACAGGGTGAAGAGGTGACCCTCACTGAGTCAGGAACCAGGGGGACTGATTTAAAATAAATGGCAAAACAATGAAAGGGGAGATGAGGAAACATTTCAGACAGAGGGTGGTGATACTGCCTGACAGAATGGGGGCTATCAGGGTGTGTCAGGGCTTGGAGAAGGGGATTGGATGGATGTGTGATGTGGACTAATTTGGTGAACAGCACAAGGAGGGGCGAAAATGGCTCATTCAAGGAGACAGCACAGGGCATGATGGTACACTTGGCCTACCCCTGTGTTGTCAGGTGTTATAAAACGTTGGCGTCACCTCAACTGAGTTGTTTCTTTAATGATTTACCCAGGTGGAGGCTGGCCTTTCTGTTATTACCCCCAGGGTGGGGGCTGACCTTTCTGTTATTACCCCCAGGGTGAGGGCTGGCCTTTCTGTTATTACCCCCAGGGTGGGGGCTGATCTTACTGTTTTTACCCCCAGGGTGGGGGCTGACCTTTCTGTTATTGCCCCCAGGGGGGTAATGACCTTTCTGTTATTAACCCCCAGGGTGGGGGCTGACCTTTCTGTTATTGCCCCCAAGGTGGGGGCTGGCCTTTCTGTTATTGCCCCCAGGGGGGTAATGACCTTTGTTATTACCCCCAGAGTGTTCTTGCCCCAGGAATACAAACAGCCAGAGTTCAGATTCCGAAAGAGCAATTTGGGAATGTCAGTTGGATGTCACCAAAGTTGGATTAAAAATCTGTTGGATAAAAAGCGACAGGTTCCTTCTAGCCCTTTAGCGGTGGAAAGGTGCCGTGTTTCCCCCTACTCTGGGCCTCTATGTGACTCCAGTCCCCATACCAATGTCATTGACTCATCACTGAACTTGTGAAGAATGATTGGTTGAGACACTCATTTGGATCCAGTGAGTCTTTCCTGATGTGGCCTCCTCTATATTGGGGAGACAGGCCGCCTACTTGCGGAACGTTTCAGAGAACACCTCTGGGACACCCGGACCAACCAACCCAACCACCCCGTGGCTCAACACTTCAACTCCCCCTCCCACTCCACCAAGGACATGCAGGTCCTTGGACTCCTTCATCGCCAGAACAGGGCAACACGACGGCTGGAGGAAGGGCGCCTCATCTTCCACTTAGGAACCCTCCAACCACAAGGGATGAACTCAGATTTCTCCAGCTTCCTCATTTCCCCTCCCCCACCTTATCTCAGTCCCAACCCTCGGACTCAGCACCGCCTTCTTGACCTGCAATCTTCTTCCCGACCTCTCCGCCCCCACCCCCTCTCCAGCCTATCACCCTCACCTTAACCTCCTTCCACCTATCGTATTCCCAACGCCCCTCCCCCAAGTCCCTCCTCCCTACCTTTTATCTTAGCCTGCTGGCACACCCTCCTCATTCCTGAAGAAGGGCTCATGCCCGAAACGTCGATTCTCCTGCTCCTTGGATGCTGCCTGACCTGCTGCGCTTTTCCAACAACACATTATCAGCTCTGATCTCCAGTATCTGCAGTCCTCACTTTCTCCTAGAAGACTTTAAGGTATGTCAGGACCTTGCCACTAACCTCCCCTGGGGCTAAAGCACATCAGTGATGTGGTGTCCCTTCCCATTGTAATAACCTCAGCCACATGGAGACCACAGTCAGGCCATCCAGTCAGTACGGCATCTCCAAGAGTGGGATCCAGTCCATCCATCTCTGCCCTGATCTGCTCTCTCCACACAGCCCAGAAACCACCTGCTTCAGTCTTTATGAAAACAAAATTTTGTGAATTAGATCAGAGACACGAAAATAAGTAAGAAAAATTCAAAAGTCCAGACTCACCATTCCGAGGTTAGCTAGAAATGTTAAAGATAGTATCAAACATAAAGAAAAATCATCAGATTGTACAAAAGCAGGTGTGGGAGGGCCAGGGATTGGATAGAGTGTAAAAACGACAAAACAATTAACAAGGAGAGAAAAGTTCAAGTAAGACAGGAAGTTATCCAGAAATATGAAAGCAGAAAGGAAGAAGTTCTTCAAATATTAAAAACTGATAAGAATTAACAAAGTGATAGCGGACGGACTGGTTTAATTTTCCAAAGCTCCCTCGATTTGAAGAGGATCCTGTTAGATTGGAAGGTAGTGATTGTAATTCCTTTATTCAGAAAGGGAGACAGACGTGAGAAACTGCTGGTCAGTGAGTTTAACATCCATCCTGGGTAAATATTAATGTGAACGATAGCAGGTCAGCTGGGTAATCAGGGAGGGTCAACATGGTTCTGTGAAAAGGAAAATGATATCCAACCAACAAACCAGAGTTCACGAGGAAGCTACACGTTCTGAGGAGAATGGGGAACCAGTGGGTGTATTGTAGTAGATTTCCAGAAGGTTCCACATTGAAGATTATTACATCAATTATAGCCCGTGGTGTAGGGCTATCAGGGTGGATTGCGGAATGTGTAGCTGTCAGGAAGCTGTCGCACAAGTGAGTCTCTTTCAGGCTGGCAAGATGGCACAAGGGGGAAGGTACTAACACCTCAAGTGTTTTGAATTTATTTCAATGATTTGGATAAAGGGACAGAGTTAGAGTAACTAAACTGAGGAGCATGAGATAGGGAGGAGGAGACAGCAAGAGACAGTCAGTCAGAGAGAGACAGAGAGATAGAGACAGAGAGGGAAAGAGAAAGTAAAGACAGACAGAGACAGAGAGATAGAGCAAGTCAGACAGACAGAGAGACAGAGGCAGAGCAGGAGAGAGAAAGAAAGAAACAGAGAGAGAGAGAGAGAGACAGGGAAACGTAGACAGACTGAGGGAGACGGGAGAGAGAGAGGCAGAGACAGAGAAAGGCAGACAGACTGAGGGAGGCAGAGAGAGACAGGGGAGAGAGAGAGAGAAAGGCAGACAGAAGGAGAGAGTGCATGAATACACTCGCTGACACACACACACACTCCCACAGATCTTGACTGAGACAGATTTCTGAATAATTGTCTACGTTCAGAAATGGGGTCTGTTTAGTACAGCTTCCCTCTGACCTGTGTAGCCACAAGGAACAAATCCTTTGTCACTTCACAATTAGCATTTGTTTGGCAGCAGCCATCAATACTGAGAGCTCTGTCGCCATGGTAACGCGCCGGACAGACAAACCTGCATAAATCTTTTGGTTGGCTGCTCTTCCAGTTTATTAAAATTCAAATCCAAATGATAGTCTCTTCAGGTATTTCAGCCTAGGCGAGACATTATGGTAACATTGACAAATCAAATGCAGAATCCCTTTCTTCCCAGGCTTGGCCAGTTTAATCCCAGTCCTGCAGGAACCATATTCTTGTTCGTGCCTCTGCCACACACTGTTTCCTTCACCTATCTCAGGCTCCAGCGATGAGGTTATGTCTACAATTTGTAAAGTTCAAATTTTCACCTCTTACTGAATAACCACAGTGAGACTGAGGCCAGTGATCCCACACAGATCCTCCAGCAGTCGTTCTTCAGCGATAGTGTAAGTGGTGTTGTCACCAGAAGAGTAATTGAGAGAGCCAGCTAATGTTCTGGGGGACCCAGGTTCAAATCCCGCCATGGCAGATGGTGCAAATTGAATTCAATTCAACAAAAATCTCCCATTAAGAGTCTAATGATGGACCATTGTCAATTCTTGGAAAAACCCACCTGGATCACTGATGGCCTTCAGGGATGGAAACTGCCATCCTTACTCGGTCTGGCCTACATGTGACTCCAGACCCACAACAATGTGGTTGACTCTTAACTGCCCTTTGGGATGGGCAATAAATGCTGGCCTAGCAACCAGACTCCACCATCACCATCCATGGATATGTCCTATCCCACCCCAGACAGGGCAGCACAGTGGGATACAGTCGAGAGGGAGTTGCCCTGGGAGTCCTCAGCATTGACTCCGGACCCTGTGAAGTCTCATGGCTTCAGGTTAAACCTGGGCACAGAAACCTCCTGCTGATTGCCATGTACCACCCTCCCTGGGCTGATGATGAATCAGTATCCTCCATATTGAACAACACTCAGAGGAAGCACTGAGGGTGCCAGGGGCACAGAATGTACTCTGGGTGGGGGATATCAATGTCCATCACCAAGAGTGGCTCGGCAGCAGTAATACTGATCGAGCTGGTCAGGTCCTAAAGGACATCGCTGTTAGGCTGGGTCTGTGGCAGGTGGTGAGGGAACCAACAAGAGGGAGAAACATACCTGACCCCATCCTTACCAATCTGCCAGCTGCAGATCCATCTGTCCATGACAATGAGAGTGACCACCGCACAGTCCTTGTGGAGACAAAGTCCCACCTTCACATTGAGAATACCCTCCAGGTGTTGTGTGGCACTATCACTGTGCTAAATGGGACAGACTTCAAACAGATCGAGCAACTCCAGACTAGGCATCCATGAGGCGCTGTGGGCCATCAACAGCAGCAGAGCTGTACTCCAGCACAATCTGTAACCTCATGGCCCGGCATATCCCCCACTCAACCATTACCATCAGGCCAGGGCATCAACCCTGGTTCAGTGGAGAGTGCAGGAGGGTATACCAGAAGCAGCACCAGGCATACCTGAAGATGAAATGTCAATCTGGTGAAGCCATCAAACGGGAGGACAATTTTCCACATTACCGTATGATTGTGAGTGTTGTGGCTGGACTGGATCAGTTTGGATAAGGGAGCAGCGAGGGCCCCAACACGGATCCCTGCAGAACTCCACTGGAGTTGATGGAGCTTGGTGCTGGAAAGGGTCCGGCAGGTCAGGCAGCATCCGAGCAACAAGAGAGTCAACGTTTTGGCAGGACCCTTCAGGACTGGGGAGGGGAAAAGGGGCTGAGAGAGAAATGGGGGGTGGGGTGAGGGGAAAGGGAAGCAATAGCTGGGTCAAGGTAGGAGGTGATAGTGATCAGTCAGGGGAAGGGGGGAGGAGCGGCCAGGTGGGAAGGAAGATTGACAGGTCGGAGTTGACGTGGATGGCCAAAGGAAGGTATTCATTCAGAATATGACCTACGCCCTCCGGCTCCACTGTGCTCCTTAATGTGTCCAACACTTTCCCCAGTTATTCTTACACTTGGAATGTAATGAAAACAACGTGGGAATATTTTACACGTCATTATCCTTTCATGTCTCCAATTTGCTCTCCTAAGTTTATATTTACTCATTTACTCCTTCAGTACTGACCCTCCGACAGTGCAGCACTCCCTCAGCACTGACCCTCCGACAGTGCAGCACTCCCTCAGCACTGACTGTCCGACAGTGTGACGCTCCCTCAGCACTGACCCACCGAGAGTGCAGTTCTCCCTCAGCACCAACCCTCTGACAGTGCAACACTCCCTCAACACTGACCCACTGACAGTGCAACACTCCCTCAACACTGACCCACTGACAGTGCAACACTCCCTCAACACTGACCCTCTGACAGTGCGGCACTCCCTCAGTACTGACCCTCGGACTATACGGCACTCCCTCAGTACTGACCCTCCGACAGTGCAGCATTCCCTCCGTACTGACCCTCCGACAGTGCAGCACTCCCTCAGTACTGACCCTCCAACAGTGCGGCAATCCCACAGCACTGAACCTCCGACAGTGTGGCACTCATTCAGCACTGACCCTCCGACAGTGCAACACTCCCTCAGCACTGATCCTCCGACTGTGTGGCAGTCGCTCAGTACTGACCCTCCAATAGTGCCGCACCCACTCAGCACTGACCCTCTGACAGTGCGGCACTCCCTCAGCACTGACCGTACGACAGTGCAGCACTCCCTCAGCACTGACCCTTTGACAGTGCAGCACTCCCTCAGTACTGTCCCTCTGACGGTGCAGCCCTCCCTCAGTACTGACCTTCTGACAGTGCAGCACTCCCTCAGTACTGACGCCCTGACAGTGCAGCACTCCCTCAGTATTGACCCATCGACAGTGCGGTATTCCCACAGCACTGACCGTCCAACAATGCGTTACTCCCTCAGCACTGACCCTCCGACAGTGAGGCACTCCTTCAGCACTGACCCCCCGACAGTGCAGCGCTCCCTCAGCAGTGACCCTTTGACAGTGCAGCACTCCCTCAGCACTGACCCTCCAATAGTGCAGCACTCCCTCAGTACTGACCCTCCGACAGTGCGGCACTCCCTCAGCACTGACCCTGCGACAGTGCGGCACTCCCTCAGCACTGACCCTCCGACAGTGCAGCACTCTCTCAGCACTGACCCTCTGACAGTGCGGCACTCCCTCAGCTCTGACCCTCCGACAGTGCAGCGCTACTTCAGCACTGACCCTCCGACAGTGCTGCACTCCCTCAGCACTGACCCTCCGACAGTGCAGCACTCCCTCAGCACTGACCCTCTGACAGTACGGCGCTCCCTCAGCACTGACCCTCCGACAGTGCAGCACTCCCTCAGCACTGACCCTCTGACAATGCGTCACCTCCTCAGCACTGACCCTCCAATAGTGCAGCACTCCCTCAGTACTGACCCTCCGACAGTGCGGCACTCCCTCAGTACTGATCCTCCGACAGGGCGCCACTCCTTCAGCACTGACCCTCCGACAATGCGACACTCCCTCAGCACTGACCCTCCGACAGTCCAGCACTCCCTTAGCCCTGACCCTCCAACAGTGCGGCACTCCTTCAGCACTGACCCTCCGACAGTGCGGCACTCCCTCAGCACTGACCCTCCGACAGTGCGGCACTCCTTCAGCACTGACCCTCCGACAATGCGACACTCCATCAGCACTGACCCTCCAACAGTGCGGCACTCCCTCAGCACTCACCCTCCAACAGTGCGGCACTCCCTCAGCACTGACCCTCCGACAATGCGGCACTCCCTCAGCTCTGACCCTCCAACAGTGCGGCCCTACTTCAGCACTGACCCTCCGACAGTGCGGCACTCCCTCAGCACTGACCCTCTGACAGTGCGGCACTCCCTCAGCACTGACCCTCCGACAGTGCGGCACTCCCTCAGCACTGACCCTCTGACAGTGCGGCACTCCCTCAGCACTGACCCTCCGACAGTGCGGCACTCCCTCAGCACTGACCCTCCGACAGTGCGGCACTCCCTCAGCACTGACCCTCCGACAGTGCGGCACCTCCTCTGCTCTGACCCTCCGACAGTGCAACACTCCCTCAGCACTGACCCTCCGACAGTGCGGCGCTCCCTCAGCACTGACCCTCCGACAGTGCGGCACTCCCTCAGCACTGACCCTCCGACAGTATGGCACTCCCTCAGCACTGACCCTCTGACAGTGCGGCACTCCCTCCGCACTGACCCTCTGACAGTGCGGCACTCCCTCAGCACTGACCCTCTGACAGTGCGGCACTCCCTCTGCACTGACCCTCCGACAGTGCGGCACTCCCTCAGCACTGATCCTCCAAGTGCGGCACTCCCTCAGTACTGACCCTCCGACAGTGCGGCACTCCCTCAGCACTGACCCTCCGAGAGTGCGGCGCTCCCTCAGCACTGACCCTCTGACAGTGCGGCACTCCCTCCGCACTGACCCTCTGACAGTGCGGCACTCCCTCAGCACTGACCCTCTGACAGTGCGGCACTCCCACAGCACTGACCCTCCGACAGTGCGGCACACCCTCAGCACTGACCCTCCGACAGTGCAGCACTCCCTCAGCACTGACCCTCCGACAGTGCTGCACTCCGTCAGCACTAACCCTCTGACAGTGCGTCACTCCCTCAGCACTGACCCTCCGACAGTGCTGCACTCCTTCAGCACTAACCCTCTGACAGAGCAGCACTCCCTCAGCACTGACCCTCTGACATTGCTGCACTCCCTCAGTACTGACCCTCTGACCGTGCAGCACTCCTTCAGCACTGACCCTCCGACAGTGCGGCACTCCCTCAGCACTGACCCTCCGACAGTGCAGCACTCCCTCAGCACTGACCCTCTGACATTGCGGAACTCCCTCAGTACTGACCCTCTGACAGTGCGGCACTCCCTCAGCACTGACCCTCCGACAGTGCAGCACTCCTTCAGCACTGACTCTCCGACAGTGCAGCACTCCCTTAGCACTGACCCTCCGACAGTGCAGCACTCCCTCAGCACTAACCCTCCGACAGTGCAGCACTCCTTCAGCACTGACCCTCTGACATTGCGGCACTCTCTCAGCACTGATCCTCCGACTGTGTGGCACTCCCTCAGCACTGACCCTCCGACTGTGTGGCACTCCCTCAGTACTGACCCTCTGACAGTGCGGCACTCCCTCAGCACTAACCCTCCGACTGTGAGGCACTCACTCAGCACTGACCCTCCGACTGTGTGGCACTCCCTCAGTACTGACCCTCCGACAGCGCAGCACTCCCTCAGCACTGACCCTCCGACAGTGCAGCACTCCTTCAGCACTGACCCTCTGACATTGCGGCACTCTCTCAGCACTGATCCTCCGACTGTGTGGCACTCCCTCAGCACTGACCCTCCGACTGTGTGGCACTCCCTCAGTACTGACCCTCTGACAGTGCGGCACTCCCTCAGCACTAACCCTCCGACTGTGAGGCACTCACTCAGCACTGACCCACCGACTGTGTGGCACTCCCTCAGTACTGACCATCCGACAGCGCAGGACTCCCTCAGCACTGACCCTCTGATAGTGCCGCACCTACTCAGCACTGACCCTTTGACAGTGCAGCACTCCCTCAGCACTGACTCTCCGACAGTGCGGCACTCCCTCAGCACTGACCCTCCGACAGTACGGCACTCCCTCAGCACTGACCCTCCGACAGTGCGGCACTCCCTCAGCACTGACCCTCCGAGAGTGCGGCGCTCCCTCAGCACTGACCCTCCGAGAGTGCGGCGCTCCCTCAGCACTGACCCTCTGACAGTGCGGCACTCCCTTAGCACTGACCCTCCGACAGTGCGGCACTCCCTCAGCACTGACCCTCCGACAGTACTGCACTTCCTCAGCACTGACCCTCTGCCATTGCGGCACTCATTCAGCACTAACCCTCTGACAGAGCAGCACTCCCTCAGCACTGACCCTCTGACCGTGCAGCACTCCCTCAGCACTAACCCTCTGACAGTGCGTCACTCCCTCAGCATTGACCCTCCGACAGTGCAGCACTCCTTCAGCACTAACCCTCTGACAGTGCGTCACTCCCTCAGCACTGACCCTCCGACAGTGCAGCACTCCCTCAGCACTGACCCTCTGACATTGCGGCACTCCCTCAGCACTGACCTTCCGACAGTGCGGCACTCCTTCAGCACTGACCCTCTGACAGTGCTGCACTCCCTCAGCACTGACCCTCTGAAAGTGCTGCACTCCCTTAGTACTGACCCTCTGACAGTGCTGCACTCCCTCAGTACTGACCCTCTGACAGTGCGGCACTCCCTCAGTACTGACCCTCTGACAGTGCGGCACTCCCTCAGTACTGACCCTCTGAAAGTGCTGCACTCCCTTAGTACTGACCCTCTGACAGTGCGGCACTCCCTCAGTACTGACCCTCTGACAGTGCTGCACTCCCTCAGTACTGACCCTCTGACAGTGCTGCAGTCTGGAGTGTTGACCTTTCGTGAAAAGCTGTTATCGTTTTCTGAGAATTTGCGTGAGGAGGAGATCCACAATCAAATAACGTGGAAGATTCCCACCGACTGGTTCACAACAGTTTATTGTTGTCCTGAAGGATTGCTCCAGTGTTGTGTCCTTGCCCCTGTCACAATATTTCCCCACCCCCTCCCCCAATGATGCTGATAATGACTAATTCCCCAGAAATCCTGCTCAATGCACCTTTGCTGCAGCACTGATGGGAGTGCACCCTCTGGTGGTGTGAGCAGGGAGTGAGCTGCTGCCCAGCACCGTCTGACCAGTTCAGTTTGGACTGACCACCCTGACAGACAAAGATGGTCAGTGGCTTTACCATCCAGAGACTGGCAGCACCCAGCACAAGGGGTCCCAGGCAGGGAACGGGGAGAATGCACTTCCCTGCTCCTCACCTCTGTCTGTCGTTCTGGGAAAAAGGCAGAAATCTGGTTCCGCCAATCTCCTTGCTGCGGTGATTTTTAAAATTCCATCGCAGGGTGAAGTTGGCACTCCGTGAGGCCCGTTGGTGTAGCACTCCCTCAGCACTGACCGTCTGACAGTGCGGCACTCCCTCAGCACTGACCGTCTGACAGTGCGGCACTCCCTCAGCACTGACCGTCTGACAGTGCAGCACTCCCTCAGCACTGACCGTCTGACAGTGCGGCACTCCCTCAGCACTGACCCTCCGACAGTCTGGCACTCCCTCAGCACTGACCGTCTGACAGTGCGGCAGTCCCTCAGCACTGACCCTCCGACAGTCTGGCACTCCCTCAGCACTGACTGTCTGACAGTGCGGCACTCCCTCAGCACTGACCCTCCGACTGTCTGGTACTCCCTCAGCACTGACCGTCTGACAGTGCGGCACTACCTCAGCACTGATCCTCTGAAAGTGCGACGCTCCCTCAGTACTGACCCGCCGACAGTGCGGCACTACCTCAGCACTGACCCTCCGACAGTGCCGCACTCCCTCAGCACTGACCCTCTGACAGTGCGGCACACCCTCAGCACTGACCCTCCAACAGTGCCTCACTCCCTCAGCACTGACCCTCCGACAGTGCCTCACTCCCTCAGCACTGACCCTCTGACAGTGCGGCACTCCCTCAGCACTGACCCTCTGACAGTGCAGCACTCCCTCAGCACTGACCCTCTGACAGTGCAGCACTCCCTCAGCACTGACCCTCCGACAGTGCAGCACTCCCTCAGCACCGACCCTCTGACAGTGCGGCACTCCCTCAGCACTGACCCTCTGACAGTGAAGCACTCCCTCAGCACTGACCCTCTGACAGTGCAGCACTCCCTCAGCACTGACCCTCCGACAGTGCAGCACTCCCTCAGCACCAACCCTTTGACAGTGCAGCACTCCCTCAGCACCGACCCTTTGACAGTGCAGCACTCCCTGAGCACTGACCCTCCAACAGTGCAACGCTCCCTCAGTACTGACCCTCCCACAGGGTGAAGTTGGCGCTCTGTGAGGTCCGTTGATGCTGAGCTGTCTGTGTCCTGATGTTGGATTGTTAACTTTGCAGGTCAGACTGAGGTCCCGTTAGTGAGAGCACAGCAGGACTGCAGCCCTGCCCACTCTAGGAAGGATGGGACTGCATTGGCTCACAAAGATGCTGCAGGGTGGGAGTGATGCAGTTACAAAGAGGGACTAGATATGCTGGGTGTGTTCACCTTTAAGCAGAGAAGGCTGGTGGGGTGGGGTGGGTGGGGGAGGCCTGATTGGGGTACACATGAGAGGTACAGACAGGGTAGATAGGGAAAAACACTTCCTTCTTAACAGAGGGGTCATTAACCACCGAATCACAGAATACAACTGAATTCCCACCATGTTGAAGCAGGCCATTCAGTCCATCGAGTTCACATCAATCCTCAGAAGAGCAACATCCCAGACCCACCCCATCTCTGTAATCTTGCATTTCCCATGGTCAATCCACCCTGACCTGCACACCTTTGGACTGTGGGAGGAAACCGGAGCACCCGGAGGAAACCCTCACAGACAATGTGCAAACTCCACCCAGTTGCCCGAGGGTGGAATTGAACCCGGGTCCCTGGCGCCATGAGGCTGCTAAGCTAACCACTGAGCCACAGGGCCACTCCAGGGGACAATGTTTTATGGTAAGGAGCGGGAGATTGAGAAGTGATTTGAGGGTATTTTTATTCCCTGAAGGACTCACTGCCTGAAATGGTGGTAGAGGTGGGAATCCTCAAGACATTTCTAAGTGAGTATTTGGAACCCCAGAGCATGAAGGGTCTGGGCCAAGACAGACGATGGACCCAATGGCCTTCTGTCAGGCTGTTAAAAACTCGAAACACTCTGTGAATATGTTGTGAAGAGGTGGTGAAGATTTGACAAGGGAATTTTGATTGGTTAAACGAGGTAGTTTAAAATATTACCAGGATTATCATGTGGGAAATCGTGAGGCTATCCATCTGGGCAAGAACAGAAAAACCTGATTGCTTAAATCAAGGGGAGACAAAGAATGTTGCAATCCCCAGGTATCTGGGCGTCCCTATACATGAGTCATTTTGTGTTAGGGTTAGATACCACGTGGAATTGGGAAGGCAAATAAAGTAATGATTTTAATTCATTCATGGGTGTGTGTGTGTGTCATTGGCTGGGCCCAATATTTATTACCCGTCCCTAGTTGCCCCTTGAGAAGGTGGGGGTGAGCTGCCTTCTTGACCCGCTGCAGTCCATGTGCTGTGGGTAGTCCCACAATGCCATTAGGGAGGGAATTCCAGGATTCTGACTCAGTGACACTGAAGGAACGGCGATATATTTCCAAGTCAGGATGGTGAGGAGCTTGGAGGGGAACTTTCAGGGTATGGTCTTCCCATGTATCTGCTGCCCTTGTCCTTCTAGATGGAGTGGTCATGGGTTTGGAAGGTGCTGTCTGAGGATCTTTGGTGAGTTTCTGCAGTACATCTTGTAGATGGTACACACCGCTGTTACTGAGTGTCACTGGGGGAGGGAGCGGGATGTTTGTGGATGTGGTTTTATCTTTAGGCCACAGGCAGAGGAAAGCCTTGCTCAGAGAGATTTTAACATAATCACTATCCTACAAAAGAGCACCCACCACGGCCAAATCTGAAGATGGCACTAGGAACTGGCTCAAGTGTTAACTCATTTCATGTTGAACTCTCTGTCAGAGTGACTCTCTTCCTCTCTTTTGACTGACTTATGCATGATCCACTTGAACAGAGACTTAGTGTGTAGGCTGGGATGGGGTGGGGAAGGGGTTAGGAAGGGGAAGAGGAAGCGGTGTAGCTGGAATTGGATCGGACAGTCAGCCTCCCACATCCAGATAGCTCATGGTCAATCTTTGGTGAGTTCAGTGCCCTGCGCTCAGGGGTGGCTGTCCAGCCAAATCACATAAAGCACAGGGAGGCCATTTGGCCCATCATGCCCATGAGATGCCATAGCTCTTTTAATGTGCTTCCCCTTCAAGTATCGAACAAAACACTTCAATGGTTATTGAAGTTCACGTGATACCAGGTCAGGGAGGTTCCAGTTACACTCAGTGTTGATTACAGATGGAAACAAGAAAGAATTACTTAGATAATTCATTCACGTCATTAGCAGAAAGATTAAATTGAACAGAAAAAGGTCAAATTCTAGGACGATCGGCAATGTGGGAGAGTCTAAGTCTGGCAGTGGTTTGAAGATGCAGACATGGTGTATCACGGGGCCAGATTCTCAATCCACTCAGAGCCATCCTGCGTTCAGGGGGAGAAACTAGATACATGAGCCATACACAGACAGTGCAGAATCATCCTGCAGCCTCAGGGACAGAGAGTGGACCTGCTTTCATCCAGAATTCATTTTCATTTGGTCACAGGAT
The DNA here is from genome assembly GCF_037043375.1 of Chiloscyllium plagiosum. Classification (NCBI taxonomy): domain Eukaryota; kingdom Metazoa; phylum Chordata; class Chondrichthyes; order Orectolobiformes; family Hemiscylliidae; genus Chiloscyllium; species Chiloscyllium plagiosum. Next base: position 2,741,586 of record NW_028270152.1, read on the forward strand.
ATGAGTGTTGCTGGCTGGGTGAGCGTTTAGTGTCCATCCCTAATAGAAAGGCTTGCTCGGCCACCTCAGAGGGCGGTTAAATCACAAGCACGTTGTGGATCCAGAGTAACATGGAAATCAGAACATGTAAGGACAGCAGATGTCATTACCTAAAGGACAGGAGTGAATCAGATGGGTTTGTACAATAATTGATAAAGATTACACGGTTGCCACTAGGCAATGAACAGGGAGAATTTCTCTCTACTCTGTCTAAACCCCTCACGATTTTGAACACCACTATAACTTCTCTCAAACTCTCCTCTCTAAATAGCCCCAACATCTCGAACCTACTCTCACACCTAAAGCCCCTCAATCCTCTCAACCCTCTCCAATGCTTCAAATCCATCCACATGAGTCCAGAATCAGACAGAATACTCCAAGCAACATTGGGATCAGGCATCCTGCAGACTTAACAGACTTAGATTTACAAAGAACATAGAACATTACAGTGCAGTACAGGCACTTCGGCCCTCGATGTTGCGCCAACCTGTCATACCAATCTGAAGCCCATCTAACCTACACTATTCCATGTACGTCCATATGCTTGTCCAAAGACGACTTAAATGTACTTGAAGTTGGCGAATCTACTATTGTTGCGGGCAAAGCATTCCATACCCTTACTACTCTCTGAGTAAAGAAACTACCTCTAACATCTGTCCTATATCTATCACCACTCAATTTAAAGCTGTGCCCCCTCGTGCTCGCTTGACCATTGCATTGATGTGGATGCACCAGGACAGATTGTTGGTGATCATCACTCTCAGGAACCTGACGCGTTTGACCATCTCCCCCTCAGCCCCATTAATACAGACAGGGGCGTGGCCTCCTCTCTGCTTCCTGAAGACAATGACCAGCTCCTTCATTTCACTGTGGTTGGTCTGGGACTCAAGCTGAGTTTGATATTGCCACTTGACATGTCTGATGGCCTTACAAAGGTCATCCCTGAATTTCCTGAATAGGACAGGGTTGCCGTCCCCATACTTGGAAAAAGGCTTTCCCTGTCCACCCTATCTAACGCTCTGATTATCTTGTATGTCTCTATTAAGTCACCCCTCAACCTTCTTCTCTCCAACGAGAACAGCCTCAAGTCCCTCAGCCTTTCCTCGTAAGACCTTCCCTCCATACCAGGCAACATCCTGGTAAATCTCCTCTGAACCCTTTCCAAAGCTTCCATATCCTTCTTATAATGTGGTGACCAGAACTGTACACAATACTCCAAGTGCAGCCGCACCAGAGTTTTGTACAGCTGCAGCATAACCTCATGGTTCCGGAACTCGATCCCTCTATTAATAAAAGCTAAAACACTGTATGCCTTCTTAACAATCCTGTCAACCTGGGTGGCAACTTTCAAGGATCTGTGTACACGGTCACCGAGATCTCTCTGCTCATCTACACTACCAAGAATCTTACCATTAGCCCAGTACTTTGCATTCCGGTTACGAATTTCCAGAAGGTCATTTGAAAAGGTGCTGCTCAAAAGGTTAATAAACAGTAAAATCCCGTCGGGTGAGGAGATAGAGGAATGGCGAAACAACAGAAAGAAGACGTTTGGGATAAATGACCTTTTGAGTTTGAGTTTGATTTATTGCTGTCACGTACTGGGATATAGTGAAAGGTGTTGGCTTGTGTGCTCTTCAGGCTGATCGTATCATACAGAGTGCACCAGAGTAGCAGAACAAAGTGCAGAATATGGTGTTACAGGTGCACAGAAGGTGCAGAGAGAGAGAGATCAGAATTAACAGTTGGGAAACATTTGATAGAAGCGGGGAGAAGCTGTTCTTGAATCTGTTTGTATGAGTTTTCAAATTTTTGTGTCTTCTGCCCGACGGAAGAGGGTGAAGGAGGGTATACCCGGGGTGGGAGGGGTCTTTGATGAGGTTGGCTGCTTCCCCAAAGCATGTGGAAAGTGTAGATGGAGTCAGTGGATGAAAGGTTGGTTAGTGTGCTGGACGCTGTGTTCACGACGCTCTGTAGTTTCTTACAGTCTTAGGAAGAGCAGTCGCCAAACCAAGCATCTGGATAGGATGCTTTCTATGGCACATCTATAAACATTAGGAAGAGTCCTTGTGGACATGCTGAATTTCCTTACCCTCCTGAGGAAGTAGAGACATTGTTGTGCTTTCTTGACCATTGCATTGATGTGGATGCACCAGGACAGATTGTTGGTGATGGTCACTCTCAGGAACCTGACGCATTTGACCATCTCCCCCTCAGCCCCATTAATACAGACAGGGGCGTGGCCTCCTCTCTGCTTCCTGAAGACAATGACCAGCTCCTTCATTTCACTGTGGTTGGTCTGGGACTCAAGCTGAGTTTGATATTGCCACTTGACATGTCTGATGGCCTTACAAAGGTCATCCCTGGATTTCCTGAATAGGACAGGGTTGCCTGATGGGTAAACCTCAGACCTGGACTTCATTAGGAAGTAGATCTCCCAGTTAATCCATGGTTTCCGGTTGGGGACTTTCGGATTAACTTCTTTGGCACACAGTCTTCTACACGCTTCCTAATGACGCCTGTAATGATAATGGCGTACTTGCTTAGTTTGGGTGTTGAGTTCTTGAATATAGAGCATAGAAGCCCTTCCATTGCCTCAAACCAACACTGCACTACTTCCTGTCCTGGGGCCTGATGCTTCTGTTTCTGGTTGTAAGCCAGGAGGAGGAGTGCAGCATTGTGATTTGATTTTCCAAAATGGGTGTAAAGGAGTAGGCATCTTCAGTGGCTCCCTGGTCCTTTTTCTGATTGGAAAGATATAACCAATGGCATGCCACAGGATTTGGTCTTTTGGCCCCAGCTATTTACAATTGATGTTAATGATGTAGATGCCAGACAGAAAGTAGCAAAACCAAATGTGTAGATGACACTAAAAGAGATGGCAAAGGAAGTTGCAATGAACACATAAGGATTGAGAAATGGATATGGATAGGTCAAGGGGAATAATCTAAAATAAAGCCCATGGATAAGTGAGAGGTTTTCCATTTTTGGTCAGAGGAATAGAAAGACAACTTTTTATCTCAATGAAGAGAAACTTCAGAGTGCTTTGATGTGCAGGGATCCGAATGTCCTTGTGCTTGAATTAAAGAAACTAGTCTGCAGGTGCAGCAGGTAATAAGGAAGGCAAAGAGAATTTTGTCACTAATTGCTAAATGACACAGCAGTGAATCTGCATAGTTACTGCCTTTGCTGTTTGAGTTCAATTATCTCTGGACATTGGAGTGCATCTAGGAAAAATTAACAAACAGTGAAATTCACAGCTGACCGTGGAGGAACCTGTATGGGAGAGCTCACAGCACAGGAACAGATAAGTGCCCAGTTTTTAACAGGTAAGTTTGCTGTAAGTCTACAATAGTGAGTAGAGTGGGTTTTTTTTTGATTATACGTTTTATTGAGATATGTTTCTTGATTAAATTTTAAAAACATAAGCCATAAGTATTGTTAGCCTGGAGTAGTGTTTTGTGGAGCAATAAGACGGTGCTATTTTCTGGGTCTGTAGATTGGAAGGAGCAAAAATGGCCTTTAGTAGCGTGTTGTGTTCTTCCTGTCAGATATGGGAGTTTAGAGAGAGTTTCCATGTTACTGATGATTATGTCTGCAGGAAGTGTCTTTGGTTGTGAATCTTATCAGATCACATGGAATGGTTGGAGCAGCAGTTAGAGGCAATAAGGAATTTACAAGAGCTGGGGATGTGATGGACGGCAGTTATACGAAGGGAGAAAAGCTGCAGACACAGTCAGAGATGGGTTAACTCCAGGAAAGGTAGGAGGGGTAGGCAGGTAGTGCAGGAATCTCCTGTGGCTATACCCATTTCAAACAGGTATGCTGTTTTGGAAAATATAAGGGGGGATGGATTCTCAGGGGAATGTAGCACGAACAGCCAAATTTCTGGTATTGAGACTGGCTCTAATGTAATGAAGGGTACGTCAGGTTCCAAGCGATCGCCTGTGTTAGGGGAATTTTGCCCAAAACATTGATTTTCCTGTTCCTCAGATGCTGCCTGACCTGCTGTGCTTTTCCAGCACCACTCTGATCTAAACTCAGGTTTCCAGCATTTGCAGTTCTCACTTTTGCCCTGTGTTAGGGGAATCTCTAGTCTGAGGCACAGACAGACATTTCTGTGGCCAGCAGCGAAAAATCAGAATGGCTTGTTGCTACCCTGGTGCCAGGATCAAGGATGTCTCAGAGAGGGTGCAGAATGTTCTCATGGGGGAGAGGGGCCAGCAGGAGGTCATTGTCCACATTGGAACCAACAACATAGGAAGGGAAAAGGCTGAGATTCTTAAGGGAGATTACAGAGGGTTAGGCAGGAATTTAAAAAGGAGATCCTCGAGGGTAGTAATATCTGGATTACTCCCGGTGCTACGAGCTAGTGAGGGCAGGAATAGGAGGATAGAGCAGATGAATGCGTGGCTGAGGAGCTGGTGTATGGGAGAATTCACGTTATTCGATCATTGGAATCTCTTCTGGGGAGAAGTGACCTGTATAAGAAGGATGGATTGCACCTGAATTGGAAGGGGATTAATAAGCTGGCAGGGAGATTTGCTAGAGCTGCTCGGAGGATTTAAACGAGTAAGGTGGGGATGGGGACAGAGGGAAATAGTGAGGAAAGAGATCAATCTGAGACTGGTACAGTTGGGAAATGGAGATAGTCAAACAGTCAGGGCAGGCAGGGACAAGGTAGGACGAATGAACTGCATTTATTTCAATGCAAGGGGCCTAACGGGGAAGGCAGATGAACTCAGGGCATGGTTAGGAACATGGGACTGGGATATCATAGCAATTACAGAAACATGGCTCAGGGATGGGCAGGACTGTCAGCTTAATGTTCCAGGATACAAATGCGACAGGAAGGATAGAAAGGGAGGCAAGAGAAGACGGGGTGTGGCATTTTTGATAAGGAATAGCATTACAGCTGTACTTTGGGAGAATATATCCAGGGAAATTATTTGGGTGGAACTGAGAAATAAGAAAGGGATGATCACCTTATTGGGATTATATTATAGACCCCCTAATAGTCAGAGGGATATTGAGACACAAATTTGTAAGGAGATCTCCGTTATCTGTAAAAATAATAGGGTGGTAATGGTTGGAGCTTTTAACTTTCCAAACATAAACTGCCATAGTGTTAAGGGTTTAGATGGAGAGGAATTTGTTAAGTGTGTACAAGACAATTTTCTGATTCAGTATGTGGATGTACCTACCAGAGAAGGTGCAAAACATGACCTACTCTTGGGAAATAAGGCAGGGTAGGTGACTGAGGTGTCAGTGGAGGAGCAGTATGAGGCCAGCGACCATAATTCTATTAGATTTAAAATAGTGATGGAAAAGGATAGACCAGATCTAAAAGTTGAAGTTCTAAACTGGAGAAAGGCCAATTTTGACGGTATTAGGCAAGAACTTTCAAAAGCTGATTGGGCGCAGATGTTCGCAGGTAAAGGGACGGCTAGAAAATGGGAAGCCTTTAAAAATAAAATAATGAGGGTCCAGAGACAGTATGTTAGGGTGAAAGGAAAGGCTGGTAGGTGTAGAAAATGCTGGATGAATACAGAAATTGAGGTTTTGGTTAAGAAAAAGAAGGAAGCATGTGTCAGGTATAGACAGTAGAGATCGAGTGAATCCTTATTAGAGTATAAAGGCAGTAGGAGAATACTTAAGAGGGAAATCAGGCTGGCAAAAAGGGGACATGAGATAGCTTTGGCAAATAGGGTTAAGGAGAATCCAAAGGGATTTTATAAACCTATTAAGGACAAAAGGGTAATTAGGGAGAGAATAGGGCTCCTCAAAGATCAGCAAGGCAGTCTGTCTGTGGAACGGCACGAGGTAGGGTAGATGAGTATTTTGCATCAGTGTTTACTGTGGAAAAGGATATGGAAGATATAGAATATAGGGAAATAGATGGAGACATCTTGAAAAATGTCCATATTACAGAGGAGGAAATGCTGGATGTCCTAAAATGCATAAATCCTGAGGACCTGATCAGGTGTAACCTAGAACTTTGTTGGAAGCTAGGGAAGTGATTGCTAGGCCTCTTGCGGAGATATTTGTATCATCGATAGTCACAGGTGAGGTGCCGGAAGACTGGAGGTTTGCTAACATGGTGCTAGTATTTAAGAAAGGTGGTAAGGACAAGCCAGAGAACTATAGACCAGTGAGCCTGACATCGGTGGTGGGCAAGTTGTTGGAGGGAATCCTGAGGGACAAGATGTACATGTTATTTGGAAAGGCAAGGACTAGTTAGGGATAGTCAACATGGCTTTGTGTGTGGGAAATCATGTCTCACAAACTTGATTGAGTTTTTTGAAGAAATAACAGAGGATTGATGAGAGCAGAGCAGCAGATGTGATCTATATGGATCCCAGTAAAGTGTTCAACAAGGTTCCCCATGGGAGACTGGTTAGCAGGGTCAGATCTCATGGAATACAGGGAGAACTTGTCATTTGGATACAAAACTGGCTCAAAGGTAGAAGACAGAGGGTGGTGGTAGAGGGTTGTTTTTCAGACTGGAGGCCTGTGACCAGTGGAGTGCCACAAGGATCGGTGCTGGGTCCACTACTTTTCATCATTTATAAAATGATTTGGATGTGAACATAGGAGGTACAGTTAGTAAGTTTGCAGATGACACCAAAATTGGAGGTGTAGTGGACAGCAAAGAAGATTACCTCAGAAAAGAACAGGATCTGGACCAGATGGGCCATTGGGCTGAGAAGTGGTAGATGGAGTTTAATTCAGATAAATGCGAGGTGCTGCATTTTGGAAAGGCAAATCTTAGCAGGACTTATACAATTAATGGTAAGGTCCTGGGGAGTGTTGCTGAACAAAGAGACCTTGGAGTGCAGGTTCATAGCTCCTTGAAAGTGGAATCGCAGGTAGATAGGATAGTGAAGAAGGCGCTTGGTATGCTTTCCTTTATTGGTCAGAGTATTGAGTACAGGAGTTGGGAGGTCATGTTGCACTGTACAGTATATTGGTTAGGCCACTTTTGGAATATTGTGTGCAATTTTGGTCTCCCTCCTATCAGAAGGATGTTGTGAAACTTGAAAGAGTTAAGAAAAGATTTACAAGGATGTTGCCAGGGTTGGAGCTACAGGGAGAGGCTGAATAGACTGGGGCTGCTTTCCCTGGAGTGTCGGAGGCTGAGTGGTGACCTTATAGAGGTTTATAAAATCATAAGGGGCATGGATAGGGTAATAGACAAAGTCTTATGCCTGGGGTGGGGGAGTCCAGAACTAGAGGGCATAGGTTTAATATGAGAGGGGAAAGATATAAAAGAGACCTAAGGGGCAACCTTTTAATGCAGAGGGTGGAATGGAATGAGCTGTCAGAGGAAGTGGTGGAGGATTTTACAATTACAGCATTTAAAAGGAATCTGAATGGGTATATGAATAGGAATAGGAATATGGGCTAAGTGCTGGCAAATGGGACTAGATTAGATTGGGATATCTGGTCGGCATGGAGAATTGGACTGAAGGGTCTGTTTCCGTGCTGTACATCTTGATGACTCTATGAATAGAGTATAAAAGTAGGGAAGCGTTGCTGTAAATGTACAAAGCATTAGTGACACCACGCCTGGAGTATTGTGTACAGTGGTGGTTCCCTTACTTGAGGAGGTATTGGAGGCAGTTCAGAGGAGCTTCACTGGATTGATTCCAGGGATGAAGGGTTTGTCTTATAGAGATCGAGGGCTGTTTCGGACTAAACCCTCTAGAGCTTACAGAATGAGAGATGTAATTGAGGCAAGTAAGATGTTAAAGGGATTTGACAGAGTGGATGTTTTCTCTTGTGGAGCCATCTGGAAAGATGGGGCATAGTTTTAGGATAAGGAGCAGCAGATTTAAAACAAGAGATGAGGAGAAATTAGTTCTGTCAACAGGTCATAAGTCTGTGGAAATCACTCCCTTCAAGTGCACAGTTACCCTTCGATGTCAGCTCTTCCTGTCATCGTGAAGCAGAATTCACAAAGTGTTGAATTGTTCACCCACTAATATGAGCTGAATTTAGACCGTTGAGAGACTGGTGAATACTGGCTCACTGATTAAAAATCTGCGTCTTCAAATTTAATTAGTAACGGGTGAAGGATGAGGGAGAGCCGGGAAAGCATAGTTGAGGCAGAGATGAGATCAGCCATGATCATAATAAATGGTGGAGCAGGCACAAGGGGCTGAATGGTCTCCTCCTGTTCTGAGTTATGTTCCAGCTGAGACTGAGCCAGTGTTTTATAAAAGGCTCATCCCAACCTCCTTTAATAACCTCAAAGTCCAAAAGTGCTTACAGCCAACAAACCTCACTGCTATAATGGGTAACAAGAGAGCTGCTTTCAGCAGTAGCCACAGGAGACTGGTATTACAGATTGCTGCTGTGCTTCAGAGGGGTCAGGCACTGTCCTGAGGTCAAATGGTTTAGATTGAAGCCCCCAAAGCAGAAATGAGAGTGTACAATGCAGGCTGACGCTGCAGTGCAGTACTGAAGGAGCTCGGAGCTGGCACAGGAACTGTATTGCTGACCAGATGTTAAACTGAGCCCACAAGATGGATGAAAAATGAAGAGGAGCAAACGATTGAGTTTGCCCAGATTTCTATGACCAATATTTATCACTTAATGACATGAAATATTAACAGGCCATTCCAATACTGCTGTTCATGAAAACTTGCTATCTACAAATTGGCTGCCCTGCTTAATACAGTGAATCTTTCTGTGAAACTCGGAGACTGTGAAAACATCTAATAAGGTGACACATTTTCTTTCTTACTTCCACTTGCTTTTGGGCATGGTCAACATTTGACTGATTCGAAGAGAGAGACTTTGATGGAAATGTACAATCAGAAGGTCCTCATTGGACTTTGGTCAAGTTTTACTATCTGCTGGTTCTGGATTGTGGACAAGAACTCATGGATTACCATAATCCAGCAGGTGGGCTATGCCCAGTTTTGGGCATCACACTTTAAGAAGGATTTCAAGACCTTGGAGTCATAGGCTCAAGAGCATAGTAACTGACCCTTCGGCCCAACTCATCCATGTTAACCAGGTTTCCTAAACTGAACTTGTCCAATTTGCCTGCACTTGGCCCATACCCTTATAAACCTTCCCTATTCAAGTACCTCTCCAAATGTCTTTTAAATGTTGTAATTGAATCTGCCTCTATGACTTCCTCTGGTAGTTTGTTCCACACACACACACACTTACACTCTCTCTCTTCATGAAGAAGTTGCCCCTCAGGTTCCTTTTAAATTTTGCCCCCCTCACCTTAAACCTATGCCCTCTAGTTTTAGAGTCCCCTAACCTGTGGAAAAGACCTTGTCTATTTGCCAGATCCATACTCCTCACAATTTTATAAACCTCGATAAGGTCACTCCTTAACCTCCGACACCCCAGGAAAATTTGTCCCAGCCGCTCAGCCTGAAACCCTCCAGTCTCAATAACATCCCTGTCAATATTTTTGCACTCTTTCTGGTGTAATAACATGCTTCCTGTCGCAAAGCAACCAGAATTGTACACAGTACTGTAAATGTAGTCTTACCAATGCTTTATACAGCTGTAACCTGATGCCTTGTTCATTACCCTATTTACCTGAATCACTGCTTTCAAGGAGCTAGGTCTCTGTTCAACAACATGCCCCAGGAGCCTATTAACTATGTAAGTCCTGTCTTGGTTCGTCTGACCAAAATGCAACACCTCACATTTATCTGAATTAAACTCCATCTATCTTTCCTCAGCCCACTGACACAGTTGATCAACATCCTACTGTAGTCTTAGATAACCTTCACTGTCCACGATACTACCAATTCTGGCGTTAGCTGCAAATTTTCTAACCATGACTCTTATATTCTCTCCCAAATAGTTTATAAAAATGGTGAACACCAATGGATCCTGCACCAACCTTTTCTGCAGACCACTGGTCCCTCTATAACCACCCTCTGTCACTATCAATCCAATTGGTTCTTAAATGCCATGTGATCTAATCTTACTAACAAGACCACCGTGCAGGACCTTGTTGAATATCTTGCTAAAGTCCATGTAGACAACTACTGCTCTGCTTTCATTTGCTACCTTAGTCACCTCTTCAAAAAAAAAACTCAATGTTTGAGAGTCATGATTTCCATGCACAAAGCCATATTGACTGTCCCTGATCAGTTCTTGCCTTTCCAAATGCATGTAGATCCTGTATCTGAGAATCTCCTCCAACAACTTACCCACCACTGATGTTTGGCTGACCAGTCTGTAGTTCCCAGGCTTTTCCTTGCAGCTTTTCTTAAATAAAGACACAACTTGAGCCACCCTCCAGCCTTCCAGCACCTACCTGTGGATGTAGATGATATAAATATCTCCACTAGGTACCTGCAATTTCTTCCCTAGCTTCCCACAATGTCCTGGGATATGCTTGATCAGGTCCTAGGGATTTATCTACCTTTATGCTTTTTAGGGCTTTCAGAGAAGGTGCAGAGAGTTGACTGATGATGAGCGAAGCTTATGATCACCTGATCTCACAGTATGCTTCACTTGGAATATTTTTGATTTTTGTAGCAGTAGCAGGAGCTGTTAGACAGGGGACTGCTGGGAAGGTAAATTATTCCTTTAATAGCTTATCTTGTGAATAGGTGGAACATACACTGAACAGGAGTGAATACAGGACTACTGAGTAAGTGAGATAATATATTTAGATGGTTGCTTTATCCAAAATACTACTTAGGGTAGTGTCTCCCACCCCTCCTCCTCTAACCAAAGAGAAATGTGCTGTGCACCAATTTGGTAAGGTTACTGGCTTTTTCTCAATAGTCTCTTTGGGAATTCAGGACAGTGGCAATGGATGTTAGGGCAGTTGTATGCTCCTCTGTAGGATGTGAGACGTAAGGGTTACCACTAGTATCCCTGCTGACTTCATCTACAGAAGTGTACCCAACTCTAGCTCCTCAGAAACCATGTTAGGGTACTGAAGCTGGATGAATTTCAGATCATTTGGGAGGCGGAGTGAGTAATAGGAGTTACAAGGAGGTAGTCTCACCTCAGGTACAGGAAACAGGTAGATGGGTTATAGAAAGGGAACAGGCAGACAGTACAGGCTGTTCCCCTCGAAGTATCCCGTTTTGGCTACTGTTGGGGGGGGGGGGGGGGGGGTGATGACTGACCAGGGGAAAGCCATAGTGGCCAGCTCTCTGGCACTAAGCCTGGCTCTGTGGCTCAGAAGGGAAGGGGGGAGAATAGAAAAGCGCTAGTGGTAGGAGACTCAATAGTTGGAGGAACAAACAGGAGATTCTGCAGTCGCAAACAGGACTCTCGGAAGGTATGTTGTGCCAGGGTCCGGGAGATGTCTCTGACTGAGTCCTCAAGAATCTTAAGAGGAAGGGTGAGCAGTCAGAAGTTGTGGTGCACATTGGTGCTAATGACATAACTAGGATAAGGACCTAAAAAGTGATTTCAGGGAGTTTGGTTGGAGACTAAAAAGCGGACGAGTAGATTAGTAATCTCAGAATTACTACCGGTGCCAAGTGCTAGTGAGGTGAAGAACAGGGACTGAGTGAAGTTGAACATGTGGCTACAGGGCTGGTGCAGAAGGGAGGGCTTCAGATATGTGGATCATTGGGGTTTCTTCTGGGGAAGGTGGGATCTGTACATGATGGATGAGTTGCACTTAAACTGGAGGGCACCAATGTCCAGGCTAGGAGATTTGCTAGTGCACTTTGGGGAGGGTTTAAACCAGTTTGGCAGGGGGATGGGAACTACAGCTACAGATCAGAAAAGAGGGTGGTTATTGAACAGATTAGAATTCAGAGAGTCTGTCAGGAAGGGATACACAATTGATAGGGCAAAGGGATGGGTTAAAGTGTGTCTGTTTCAATGCAAGGAGTGTCAGGAATGAGTGATGAACTTAGAGCATGGACCAATACTTGGAACTACGATGTTGTGGCCACAACAGAGACATGGATTTCACAGGGGTAGGAATGGTTGCTGGATCTTCCAGGTATTAGATCTTTTGAAAAAGAACGGGGGGAGTAGCTTTGTTAATTAGAGAGTGCATTACAGCTGCAGAAAAGGAGGCTGTTGAGGGGGGGTTGGGTGGAAATCAGCAAGAAGAAAGGAGCAGTCACTTTATTAGGCATTTTCTATCGACCCCCTCAATAGCAGCAGAGAGATGGAAGAACAGATTGGACAGCAGATCTTGGAAAGGTGCAGATGTTGTTCTGGGTGACTTCAATTTCCCCAATATTGGTTGGAATCTCCTTAATACAGATGGTCTGGATGGAGCTGATTTTGTCAGGTGTGTTCAGGGAGAATTCCTGACTCAACATGTAGATAGCTCGACTAGATGGGGGTGGAGAGGCATATTGGATTTGGTGCTAGGCAACAAGCCAGGCCAGGTGTCAGATCTCTTGGTGGGAGAGCATTTCAGTGACAGTGACCACAACTGCCTCACCTTTACCATAGCCATAGAGAGGGATAGGAACAGACAGTATGGGAAGATATTTAACTGGGGGAGGGGAAATTATACTGCTATTAGACAGGAGCTGTGGAGTATAAATTAGGAACAATTGTTCCATGGGAAATACACAACAGAAATTTGTTGACTGTTTAAGGAGCACTTGTTGCGAGTGTTGGATAACTTTGTCCCACTGAGACAGGCAAGGAATGGTAAGGTGAAGGAGCCTTGGATGACAAGAGCAGAGAAGCTTTTCATCAAGAGGAAGAAGCAAGTGAGAGTACGAAAGGTTGAGGAAGCAAGGACCTGGCACAGCTTTGGAGAATTACAGGGTAGCTAGGAAAGAACTCAAAAATGGACTGAGGACAGCTAGGAGAGGGCACGAAAAAGCCTTGGTGGGAAGGATTATGGAAAACCTAAAAGTGTTCTATACGTATGTGAGGAATAAGAGAATGATCAAACAGAGGGCAGGCCCATCAGGAATAGTGGAGTGAACTTGTGCCTGGAGTCTGAAGAGGTAGGGGAGGCCATAAAGTGCTACAGTATTCACTAGAGAGAGGGACCTTGTTGATGGTGAGAACGCTGTGGACCAGGTTAACAGGCTTGAACAGATTGATATTAAGAAAATGGATGTGCTGGAAATTCTGGGAAACATCAAGATAGATAAGTTCCCAGTGCCAGCCCAGATATATCCAAGGGTACTATGGGAAGCGAGGAATGAGATTGCTGCACCTCTGGCAATGATCTTTGCATTCTCACTCTCCACAGGATTAGTCCCGGATGATTGGAGGGAGGCGAGTGTTGTTCTCTGTTCAAGAAGGGAAATAGGGAAATCTCTGGGAATTATATGCCAGTCAGTCTTATGTCTGTGGTAAGCAAAGTACTGGAAAGGATTTGGGATATATTTTTCCAAATAGTAATAAATCCTAAGTTTGATTAAAGATAATCAGCATGACTTTGAGGGGGGCAGGCTATGCTACACAAGCTTTATTGAGTTCTTGGAGGATATGACAAGTTGATGAAGGTTGAGCAGTCAATGTGGTGCATATGGATTTCAGTAAGACATTTGATAAGGTTCCCCACTGTAGGCTCATTCAGAAAGTGAGGAGGTACGGGATACAGGGAAATTTGGCTGTCTGGATACAGAATTGGCTGGCCAATAGAAGACAGCGAGTGGTAGAGGATGAAGAGAGATGTGAGAGATTGAGTTGGTAATGATTATATTCACTGGAGTTCAAAAGATCAAGGGGATCTCTCTGAAACCTAAAATTCTCTCAGGACAAGATTGAGTAAATTCAGGAAGGATGTTCCCAATTTTTTAAATTCATTGACAGGCTGAAGGTATTGCTGACGAGCCCAGCATTTATTGCCAGAGGGCAGTTAAGAGTCAACTGCATTGCTGTGGGGTTGGAGTCACATGTAGGTCAGACCAGGGGAGGATGGCAGTTTCCTTCCCTGAAGGACATTAGTGACATAGATGGGTTTTTCAACAATCGACAATAGATTCATGGTCATCATTAGACTCTTCATTCCAGATTTTAGGGGATCCAGAACTAGGGGTCATAGTATAAGGGGTAAACTTTTTAGGACTGAGATGAGGAGGAATTTCTTCATCCAGAGAGTGGTGAGCCTGAGAAAGTGGTTGAGGCTGAAATGGTGTGCTTCCATGAAGCAGGTAGATATAGCTCTTGTGGCTGAAGGGATATGGGGAAAGAGTGTGTTTAGGCTCTTGAACTCAATGATTAGCCATGACTGTATTGAACAGGCTTAAGGGGTCAAATGCCTCCTCACATCTCCTATAATTCTAAGATAGACGTTGGTCAGGGAAGATCAAACAGTAACTTTAAAAAATAAACTGTAGGAGAAAGAATAAGAGGTAGAGAAGAAATGGAATGGAAGATTAAAAATAAATAAGTGGAAAGAAAAATAATCAAAGGAACAGCATTCATAAGTCAACAGTGGGAAAGTGAAACGAGTTGGAAAGGAACAAATCTAATGGAGCACAGTATTGAGAAATAGGAAGTTTAAAAGGTCTGTGTTTTTAATTACATCTAATTATAAACAAAAAGCAGGATTTAGCATTTACAGGCTGGATTATAGGGAAGCTGCACAGAAGCACTGGAATAGTTTATTATTTGGCTTCTGTCTGCTGGGATTTTGCTGCAAGTCCAGGAATGTGGCTGCTCTGCTTTGTGGAAAAATTAACACTGTAGTCTCCTTCACCTGACGAAGGAGCGTCGCTCCGAAAGCTAGTGCTTCCAATTAAACCTGTTGGATTATAACCTGGTGTTGTGTGATTTTTAACTTTGTCCCTGACAGAGGCAACTTCAGCTTTGCCACAGGCAAATAGCAGTGAAAAATGTGGTAAAGCCTTCTTCCACACACCACCCCACCCCACCTCCCCCCCCAGACTCCACCCCCCATCAATACCTGCGCCTCTGGAACGGGTTTTTAAAAATAGTGAGAAAACACAACAAAAACCAACAAAATTCAGCACAGCAGCCAATGAGACAAAAACGAAACTGTCTTGTTTTTAATTCAGGTAAAATTAACAAACTGAAATGCAAACATTTCACTTTCACAACAAATTTGTTTTAAAAGACAGTGACAGAAAACAAAGATTGCAACAAAGTTGGGACTGGATTTGAGGGGAAATCCGAAATCAGAAGGCATGAGTGGGATGGGTGGAAGATTGAAAACCAGGGAACAGAGTGTAAGTGACAGATTGAAAATGACAAAACAAAGAAGGTGGTGGTGGGGGGGGGGGATTATGATAAAGAGAACAAGCATGGGCAGGGAAAACCGATAATAAAAGTCCAGTGGGTGGTGGGGGAGGCAAGAGAGACACAAACCAAGCCCACAAAGTTTCATTTTCCTTTTCAAAGAACTCAAATTGAAACGTTTTAGTTAGATTTTAAAAAAAAAGTAGCACTTCAGGAACAGTGTCAGTATTGGCCCAGTCCTTTGCTGTGAACTATCCCCAGTATCTGTCACCTGTCTTCAGGGGACAAAAAAGATTGAAAAGGTGCTCTGTAACTGTGATTACAGCATAACACAAGTGAATGTGCATTTTTAAAAATTAGAACCAAAGGAAAGCAGGTTGCATCTCATTCACTGTCCCTTATTGTGAACAAACCCACTGAAATGGAGTTCAGCTGGCATTATAACTCCACAGTGACTGACTCCACTCCACCAACCTCATTCTGCCTTGTCATCTGCCCTCTTCCCCCAAAAGCTGCTGCCTCAACATGAATGATTATTCAGGAAGGCTTTCAATGACTATAAGTGACTGGCAAGGTCAGAGAAATAGGAGAATGGTGATCAAACCACAATCGAGTCCCAATATGTTTTCACCAAGTTGTCATGTCCATGCAGCAGCACATGGAATATTCAGAATGCTTTCCCTAGCTCAGTGGAAAGGGGAGACAGTCATTTCTTGGAACTTCAGGGCTATTGGCACTGTGACAGCACCTTCACCACAGAGTGCAGTGGTTCAGATACCTTCTCCAGGATAGTCAAATGTTGTCAGCATCCTGAGGGGGAGTTGGTGGGAATGGACAAATTCAATACGTGCCACTCAGCCCAGACCAGTTCAGGTCATGAGCTCTGTACAGATTTATACGGCCCCTCCACCCAATCGATAACCTCACCAAGTCTAGACTTAAATGGATCCACTGGCCCCAAGCACCAAAACAGAATGCGTGCACCAACTAGGTCTGAACACTGAGACCGAATCCAAGGCCCCCCACTGGAGTTTCGTACGCAGTATATGTTGGCAAATACATTTCAATCAATCATTCAATAGGAAAGCAACTCAATAAAGCAAGAATTAGGGTCTTTAGAGCAAATAATATCAGAAAAGAAAGAAAAAAATGCCAAATCAGCCTGTGATTCAGCAATTCACACACAAACATTTGCTTAAAGGTGATGTGAACTGTGTACCTTCCAAATGACTGATGAGGTTTTCAATTGAGTCTCTCTCTTTAGCTGAAAGATGAGGCCATACATTCAGGAACTAAACAATGTATTTCGGGACACAAGTACAAGACTGTGCAAAAAAGCTAAACCTTGCCTTAGAGTGAACTTATCAAATGGAGGCTGTCAAGGACAAATGTTCACCATTGTGAGAAGGATGATGCATATGAGAAAGAGCTGGTCACACACCAACATTTAAAAACTGCTCTCATCACGAGCTGCATCCGCGTGGAATCCATGTAGGAGATGATGATTATGTTACTATCCGACAAAAGCTACAAAAGATATCTAGCCACAGGTTAAAACATTTTCTCTGCTGAACTGATACCGGGAGTCCTTTCTGACTGATTACCAAAACAAAAAAATACAGTTCTGCAGCATATAACAGTTTGCCTGGCACTGATCATTCCTACAATGGAATTTGCTCCAAGCTACAGGGAGCTGCAAGTTGTCAGTGGTGCAATAGGTACATGGGGAGCATTATAGTGGGGGCAGGGGGAGAAGGAAGAGAATGGAGTGGGGGAATGAAGGGTTGGAGGACTATTTTTGCCACTCCTTGAAAGGTTAATTTATTAGGGACTACTCTTGTCTTTTGACACAATGCCAAAGCTCACCAGTGAATCGAAACCAACCCAAACACCTCACCCAATACATGCACAAAGTCTAGGAATATCCCTGCTTTTCACTCCTTGCTTCAGAAGTGCCCTCAAGTTAACTGTATTATCACACTGCACTGATATTAGGGATGTAACATTAGCTATTCCTATTCAGCAACATATCAGATAAATTTGAATTCTGGTGAGAGCCAAACAGCACTGAAAACCTAAGGTGACAGGTGCACCAGGATAGTGAGTAGGTACCCTAGTACCAAACCAGGTTTTATGAACAAGTTTTCAGTTCCTACAACTCTGGATCTGGTAGATGATAGGGTCACATATTGTACACAATATCAGAACAGCAAAACGTACACGCCTGGTTCACCATTTACAATGGATGGCAAAGCTGAGTTCTGTAGCTGTGATCTGCTGCGTTAGATGATTAAGCCCAACAGGTACTTGTTGATTAAGTGTGAAATAATGAGACTGCCAGTTAGGGTGGGAAGTAAGCAGTGTAAACCTGAATACTCTTCACTTTTGAGATGGTGACTGTTCACACTGGGGCTACCATCACATTACCTGACTACAGCTCACAATATTGTGGTTGACCTAACTGCCGGTCTCCTTATGAGCATGAGGTGGTTTAGAAACGTGAATACAGTAGAATGCCAGCTTAAATGAAAAGTCTACCTGTAAAAGATGAAAAATCCATGATAAATTTGAAGATTGGCCACTTTTCTCTCCATAAACACTGTCAGACCAGCTAAGTATCAGATTTGCAGTATCTGGAATATTTTGCCCTGGTGTCAGATTCGATCTTGTACTAGATTTATTCCATGTCTCGGGATTCCCTGATTGTTCCTCTCTAGTAATTCTGCCAACTACTTCAACTGTGGGTTATGAGAAATAAATCAAAGTTAACGATTAATCACAAGGACAAGTTTATTGCTACCAACAAAAAAAAACCTCAGTTACTTTGACACTCCACCTTCTACCGAAGGTAAAATGGTTCAGCTTGATCTATCTTTACAAGGTATGTCTCATCCGCCAAAGTTTAACCCCTTTCTTACCATCAAATGGATTGCAATGAATGATGTGCATGCACCATGAGGGGTATTGTTCATTGCTTTGGGGAGAATGCAGTGGTGTGTGGGTTTAACTGGTTTTGTCTGAGGGTGAGGGAGGGCATTAGCTCCTAATATCCTCAAACGCTTTTCCTGCTCAAGTCCAATCTCGAATGCAATGACATTGGATTGACAATTGTGTGTGCAAGAACTGAAGAGCTACTGAACCTGTGGCCTTTGTTGGATGCAAAAGGTTCATTCCATTCCTAATCTTCCAAACAGCTGAGACTAAAATTTACAAAGAATTTGTATGGCTGCAGCTTTCAATCAAGTACATTTCGCACCCTCAAATCACAACCTGAGGCATTCCAGAAATGAATTTCCAACTTCTAGCAAGGATCTTTAAAACACTAGACACAATAAATTCAATTTTCTGGGTAATTTCACTGCAAAGAATCTTTAAATGATCCAGCTTGAATTTTCACGTTTTACAGTAATCGTCATTCTTTGTTGTAACATGCAGGAATTAACAGGAGGGTACGTTCAGATACAGAGCCCACTCTGTTGTGAGAACCTAAAAATCTATTTTTTAATCCCAATTGCTGCAGAGGAAAAACATGTACGCACACAAAGCCCAGTGCCTCCAACACGAGAGATTCCCGGGACCAAACAAAGGTGGGAGCCTTGAAGGGAGCTTTGGATAAAATTTCAATTTTCAAAAGATGGGATTTGCTTTTATGCAAAACATAACTGCTTGCAGAACAAAGGCCAAAAACAAAACCCACTCCACTATTCTCACCCAAAAGACCATTCAATTCATACATCCTCTCATTACCACCATCCTCCACTTCAGAAACAGGATTTGCCTCATCAAGCATATTATTCCAGAGATGAGTCCAGTGGTTCTCACAGACGCTGATGAGCACCATGAAACTCCTGGCACAGCTCCTCCTTCATTACTTACCACCTTAACATGCAATCGACACAAAAACAATTCTCCATTGCTTTTTTTTTTTAAGGTTCAGGATATCATGCTGCACACATCCAAGGTCTTTTTTTCTATATGCATAAAGTGGATTTGGAGAGAGATTCTAAAATCAAAAAGAGGTACAACTGCAAACAGGGTGATGCAGATGTTCTTGCCACAACTGAGTGTGCATCCATGTACTTGATAATCCATAATATGCACAATGGCAGCAGAACCGTCATCACATATATTTGTTCACATCACCTTTAAAAACCCATTTCAGCAGCATCTTCACCTCAGAATGGCATCAACAATACAAAAGCACCAAGACAAATCAATCCTCGTTTCTACGGGCTACAATTCAAGGACCCAGAGAAGAGGGAGAGGGAAGGAAGGTGTGGTGTGGGGGAGGAAGGGGCGGAGAATAAATTAGTTTTATGAGTTGGGGGTTGTACAGATTTTTTTTGTGTCCAAAGTGCCAGGCATCTTGCTGCGACATGCAGTTTATACACAGTCCCCATGATCAGACCAATCATCAGTCTACTTCTTCCACGTTTCCATAGGCTGGAGTGCAGTGGTCCGCAGGACGTGTGAACAAGTCAGACACCGAGTCCGGACTCAGCTGGGGAGCTTCTTCGGGCTCCTGCTCTGCTCCCCGTGCTGCCTGACTAGAAGCCTGCAAATATATCGATGCCAAGATTTAGGACAAAAAAAAAGTCGAGAGTGTTGTGCAACTCAAAAATCGGCTGAAAAAGTACAATAAAAATTTATTATATTTCTTTTTTTAAAACTACACCAGCAAATTTTGCAAACCATACTTAAAATCTCAAGCTGATGTATTCAAGTGTCAGTATGATAAAATGAATCTTCAAGTACTCAAAATTGCAAATGAGCTTAAATTCTCCAGCTTTACATCTCAAATATTAACATTACAATGTTTTCAATTTTAAAAGAAATGTACAATCTGTGGTGGGGAATCCCTTCATCACTTCCACCTTTAGTGACAAAATAATACATTCAGCCTTTGCGAAATCATCTCAGGTACAATCTTAGAAAAATTTTTATAAAGCAACATCACATGAACAAACACAGGATTTATAATCCTAATCAAGTCTTAGATTTGCAACATTGTAAAGATAAAGTCAACAAATTTCAATTGTGAAGGGTAATATGGAATTATATGGGTGATGCTAACTTGCTACACAGAAACATTGTACAATAAAATTGCATTTTCTCATTCTGACTTTTAAAATGTTTGGCCTCTTCATTTTAAGATTATTTTTCTCCCTGCCCATTGTCCTGGTTTGGAGAGAGAGTGAGGTACAGAAAGACATACGGATACCACTTGCATGACTTCTTGCTGCCAGTAATAGCTTGAAGCCAACTCGAGTCATCTGTCTCTGTAACATTCCTCCCTTTCCAGAAATTAAACTGGTTTGGTAGTTTCAGCTACACAAGAGAGATTTGGATCACCTCATACTTGCATCATAGTATCTCTGCAGCAGAAACAAACCAGCTTGCTGACTACGTTTGTCATATTTCCAAAATCAAAATGGTGCATTGCTTTTGAGGGCTTATTTTTAAGAATTAACTGGAAATTCTTCATAAATAAATAATTTATAATTAAAGAGACACTAAGATCAAACAACAGTCAGAGGTCCAAGACTACCAGTATTAAACTTTTATTTTTCATTTGTTAAGAGTGAAAATGAAAGTAGGTTTAACGAGCAATAAAAAAAGTTATCACTACCTGGAACTATTCAGTTTTAAATAGCCCATAGATGGAACATACAATTTGAGATTTATCCCTTGCTTTATTGCTTTTAAAAAATTAATAATTTGTCAGATATGCTCCAAAGTATGGAGTACTTTCAGGGCAAGTTTGTCACATTCTACAAAAGGAAATGGTTACACCATGGGGAATCATTTTGGGCAGTAATGAAGGACTGGTGTTGCGATTAGCTGTTGGTCAGCTGTGTACACTAACAGTTCTGTCCTCTGCTGTTGTCTTCCGCGTGCCCTAGATGATCAGAGGGTACAGGACATTTACAAAGAGAGCTAGTATTGCAGCTAAAGTGCTGAGAACAAAATAGCGGATGCAGTCTTGGTCTGAGTAGTCTGTAAGCTGAGTTCCTGAGAAATCCTCGTGGATCCGAGACTGCAGAGGCCTAAGTCCCTGATTATGCCTGCCTGGTGTGCGTGGTCCCTCTTCCCCAGTCTCTTCTGCCTCCAGCTCCTGCCATATTAGAGAAGCCTGCGATTTGTGGAAACGCCCATCAGCTTCTCGCAAAAGAACAATGCAATACAGGCCTTCTCTAACTCAAGCTCCTGATAAAATGCAAAACTGCCTTTGGTGCAGTAATCTAGAGATGTGCAAGAGGTTCTGGGACAATAAGAGTAGAACAAAACAATAGGTTGAATACTTGTATTTTAGGAAAAGCTGGTAAAAATGTCTGTAGATTTGTGAAATGATAGTGATGCATGCAAATGAGCAGATGGCAATACATGTGGAGCTGGCTCCATTTTTGTGGTGTGTTTGCAATAGATATGTGCAGTGTGTACGGCAATAGGAAGGGTCTGAGGTTGGACAATTCACAATTACATTGTAGGCTTGAGTATTCGTGTGTGTTAGCTTTGACAGAGATTAGGTGAAAATAGGAAGAGAAAATAATGGCTTCCTAAAAGAATAGTTTTGAAATAGCCCATACTAAATGGATGGGAATGTTTTGAACCAGGGAGTCCATGTAAGTTGCTACCCCAGAACATTTTGCACATTCCAAGTTGCAATTGATGAACTCGGAGCAAGTATTTGGACTAAGTTTGAGATAAACACACTTGAGAATAGTTTCTTGTAATGAAGAAAACAAATAAAGCATTCCAGGTTAATGCTGCAAATTTACTTTGTAACAGTTGGGTTTAGACTCTCCCCACCACAACCCACACAAATTTGAACAGTTTAAAAAGCAGCACTATTCTCAAGTTAGCTTGTCTAAGTTATCACATGAGACAATGCATCTAAACAGAGAAACAGAACGGTGCAAACACAACAGGAAAGATACATTCAACAATCACTGCAATTAAGTTAATGTGAACTATATAGTATATAAAAACATTAAACACATGCTTTAATGGGCCATTGAATGATCTTGCGCTTGCCTGCTAATCTCAGAGGTAAATTAAGAAGAGTGATCAAAGGGGGAGACATCTCTGTTCTCCTTGAATATAACACCCTATCTTCCAAAACCATACACTGTTCATTCTCTAGACAGTGACTTGCCAGGTGCCAGAAGGAAATGACTACCTATGCAACATTGCCCAAATCAGGATGCTTGTGGGAATGGCCTGTCCTCTTTCTATTCTGTATTTCTCATCTGCATTCATAAAGGAAAGGGATAATGTGATATAGAATCCAAGAGGGGCAATGTGAATCCTTGAAAGTGGATAAGTTGTCAGAGCCAAATGGACTGGCCCTAGGATGTTGGGGATGGTCAGGGAGAAATCAAAGCAGCTCTTGGCATTATTTTCAAATCTTCGCTAGACACAGGTGAGGTGTTGGAGGACTGGAGGAATGCAAATGTAATTCCGTTATTTAAAAAGAAAATTAGCCTTACTTCTGTGGTGTGAAATTGTTAGAATCAATCCTGAGGATCAGAAAACAGCATGCACTAGTCAGAAAGAGTCAGCATGGTTTTATTAAGAGAAGATCATGCCTTAAAAATTTGATTGGATTCTTTGAGGAAATGAGGAGGAGGATTGATGTGGATAGTGCAGTGTATGCTGTCTACATGGATTTTAGTAAGGCATTTGACAATGTCCCACATTCAAAATATAAAAGCCATGGGATACAGGGGAACGTGTTGAATTGAAGCCAGAGTTGGCTTAGTAACAGGAAACAAAGGGTAACGGTTGATGCCTGCCCTCGAAAATGGAATGCTATTGCAGAAGTGTTCTGCAGGGCTTGGTGTTGGGATCCCTGCTATCGGGGATCCAGTAACAGTTTACCAACAGTGGATGATTGCTATTGGAGATGTGGCCAATGGTGGATAAAGGAAGATGGAGGTAGGTTAACATATTAGGTGTTCCTTTAGAAGTCTGATGAAGTTTCTTAACTTCTTTTTAAAAGGAAGTTGAAAGACTGACCTCTTGTAGGATTTTGTGTTATCATTTTTTTTGGTTCAACATTCAAGTAGCCTCCCCCCAGGGCGTGTGATGAAGCATTTCACACGTACCCTCACAGAGATTGGAGCAGAAATAGCAGACAGCTGGAGCACTGCTGGCAGTGAAACTAATGAAACAGGTCAAAGGGAAGCAGGAATCATGGGTTGGATGTAGTGGTGTCGGATGGGATGGGTGACTGAGTTATGAAAAGCAAGATCATTTTTGAAAACAATCTTAGGATGTGAACATGGAATTTCCCAGGAAAAACCAAGACAATTTAACTTTTTCTCTTAAAAAAACCAACACAAAGGGGACAATGGCACACATTATCACAGAACAGGATCATACAGTCTTCACTAAACTAGCCAGCAAGATCTCATTGGTCTAGGGGTATGATGCTCACTTACGACTTTGTACATTGTAGACATGAGAGAGGTCCTGGGTTCAAATCCTGGCCGAGCCCTCATTTCTTGGGGCAGCACAGTACCTCACAGCACTAGGGACTCGGGTTCAATTTGACCCTTGGGTGACTGTGTTAAATTTGCACATTCTCCCAGTGTCTGCATGGGCGCTCAGGTTTCCTCCCACAGTCCAAAGGTGTGCAGGTGGGGTGGATTAACCATGGAAAACGCAGGAAATAGATAGAGTAGAGGAGTGGGTGTGGGTTGGAGGCCCTTCGGAGGATCAGTGTGAACTCGATGGGCTGAATGGCCTGCTTCCACACTAAGAATTCTATGATCCATGCCTTTCCCACCTGCACATGAATTAGCAGCAGCTTTGAAGAACCAGAGGTAATATAATGGAGTTATTCCCGGTACAGGGGCAGAAATTGGGCTTTAATATTGAAAGCACGAATGTGAAATCTCAACAGTTTGTGGCCATTGCTGGGAGAAAATATTGCAAACTTTGTATATCCCAGGCTACTCATGCTTTAAAGAGAAAACCAAACCGCGTGAGAACAGGTCCCAGGTTCACAGGAAAGCTAGGGCATGGGTGTAGTTGATTCTTGTGTGACAAGGCACCCAAAGCTTAGGGTTAAGGGGAGGCGTTGGGCTAATGGTACTAATGCTAGACTATTATTCCAGAAACCCAGCTAACCTTCTGGGGAGATACCTGTTTGAATTCTGCCACTGCAGGTTTTGAAATTTTAATTCAATAAAAAAAGGAAGCCAGGAATTAAAAGTCTATTGACGATCATGAAGCCATTGTCAATTGGTGGAAAACCTCATCTGGTTCACTCATGTCTTTCAGGGAAGGAAACTGCTATCCTTGTGTGGACTGGTCTATATGTGACTGCAGACACAGAGCAACACGACTGGATCTTAATTGTTTTCTGACAATTAGGGCTGGGCAAGAAATGGCAGCTTAGCCCACATCCCCTGAATGAATTTTTTAAAAATTCCACCAACCCCAAGTCTGTGGCACAGCCCACAAAACCTGTTCGTTTTTGGGGAGTAGCAGGATGGTACAAAGATGTCTTGTCCCTCCCACTCAGATTCCAATGAAATTCACAGACTAGAACTAGTTAAGTATCATGGAAATTAAAATTAACAGAAAAAAGGTGCAGATACAGAGAATCTCAAACAAAAACACAATACCTTATGAAAGGCAATAGACCGGAAATATTAATTTTGTTTCTCTCTCCAAAGATGCTGAGACATCAATTGAGTATTTTCTGACTTTATTCCTGGAAGGTATTACTGTTGTGTGGCCCAACTGTTAATCACTGACTGAAGAAAATGCACAGTAGTAGACAGAATTAGAATGTTATAGAGGAGATTTGGGCTTTTTCCTGAAACGTCGATTCTCCTGCTCCTTGGATGCTGCCTGACCTGCTGCGTTTTTCCAGCACCACACTCAGTTACCACCTCCATATGTTGCATTGTAAAAACAGGAACAGCCTGTTAGCTTTCCAAAGCAAGACTACATTAGTTGATGTCCATTCAAACATTTGTTTTGGGTGATGTGGACAACAATATCTTCCAGATTTCCTGAAGTCAATTCCACAACTAAAAATTTCTGAACCCAAGACCAGAAGATTTTAATGAAATGTTCTGAAGTGTCACCAGACACAAAATGTTAACTCTGCTTTCTCCCCACAGATACTGACAGACATGCTGAGCTTCTCCAACAATTTCTATTTTGTATCAGAAGACTTTTATTGGGCAAAGAATGTACAGCAATGGAGACTACAGATCAGTTAAGTGAATGGCAGAACAGGTTCAAGGAGCTGAATGCTTCGAACATACCATAGCAGGATTTCACCAGGAATCCTCTAAGTTTGTGGAGCAGGATAACTTCTTTCCTTTTTGGGGAGGACCTCAGGATTGAAGGTCACTTGGTTTCACTCTGCCTTTGGAGATAGAAGATCTGCAGATTCTGCCACACAAGGGCTGGTGGTGCTCAGAGGGTCGACTATTCGAATTATTGGGACGTTTCTGCACTTTTAGATTCTCAACTTTACCTCTGCAGATCACCACAGAATCCCCACAGTTCAGGAAGTGCCATTCAGCCCAGTGAGTCTGCACTGACCCTCCAAAGAGCAGCCAGACACCTATATTATCCTTATAACCCTGCACCTACCATGGCTAATCTACCTAGTGTGCACATCCCTGGACACTATGGGGCAATTTCGCACGGCCAATCCACCTACGCTGGACATCTTTGGATTGTGGGAGGAAATTGGAGCACTAGGCAGAAAGGGGGAGAATGTGCAAACTCACCCAAGGATGGAATTGAACCTGGGTCCCTGGCGCTGTGACACAGCAGTGCTAACCACTGAGCCACCGTGCCAAGCTTAAGGTGGACAAAGGCTGTTAATGTCACAGGCACCAATCTGATTGAATCATCTCCATTTTGGTTACAGGACATTGTTAAAACATTACACAATTATCCCCCTAATGTTAGAGATCTTATAGCACAGATACAACTCATTAGTGACTGCGGACTGAAGAAGTCTGCCAATACTTCCCAATTCCTGGTCCACTGCCTTGAGGGTTACAGCAATTAAGTGCACATCTGAGTTTTTTTTAAAATGCAGAGAAGGCTTCTGCCTCTAGTATTCTTTCGGGCAGTATGTTCCAGATGCCTATCATCCTTTAGGTGGAAGGATCGCTCAATTCCCCTATGATCCTTCAAGCAATTACATTAAGTCTCTGCCTTAGTTATTGACCCCACTGAGAGAAATAGTTGTCTACTACCCACCCTAACCTCAGGCCATCAATTTTAAATAAATCTCCCCTTGGCCTCCCCTTTCTAAAGAAATCAGTACCAACCTAACCAATCTCTCTTCATAACAAATTCTCTACCCCGGACACATCGTCACAAATCTCTGCTGTAATCTCTTTAGTGGAGTCATGTCTTTTCTACAATTTCCTGAACAGGCCTGTATTTAAATTTTAAAAAATTGGATGTGGGCATCACTGGCTGAGTGAATATTTATTGCCTGCCCCTAGTTGCCCTGGAGGTGGGGGTGAGCTGCCTTCTTGAACCACTGCAGTCCATTTGGTGCCAAGGCCCCCACTATGCCACTGGTGCGGGAGTTCCAGAATTTTGGCCCAGCAACATTGACTGATGATGTATTTTCAAGTCAGGTTGGTGAGTGTTTTGGAGGGAGACTTGAAGATGGTGGTGTTCCCATGTATCTGCTGCCCTTGTCTTTCTAGATGATAGAGGGTGTGGGTTTGGAAGTTGCCAGGAAGCCTTGGTGAATTTCTAAAGTACACCTTGTAGCTGGTACACAATGCTGCTACTGAGCATTGATGACTGAAGGAGTGGATGCTTGCATCCAGCAACTGCTTTGTCCTGGATGGTGTCAAGCTTCTTGAGTGTTGGTGGAGCTGCCCCATCCAGGCAAATGGGGAGCAAGCCACTGAATTCCTGCCTTATATAGTGGACAGGCTTTGGGGAGTCAGGTGGTGAGTTACTCACTGTAGGATTCCTAACCAGTTTTACCTGCTCTCATAGCCAGTATGGCTAGTTAATTTCTGGTCATGGCATACAATATTCTAGTTGAGACTGAACTACTGAATGTTCCAATTCTTAGCATGATCTCCCATGTCTTAAATACTATGCCACAGCCAAGAAAAGAAAATATTCCAAGTATTAACAGTCTTGTCTACTTGCCCTGCAACCTTCTGGAATCTGTGGACATGCACTCCAGGGACCCCCTGCCCCTCTACATGTTTCAGTATCGAACCATTCTCTTCTCCTGCTTACCTCTCAGCTGTATGGGTTTAAGGTAATTTGCAATTGTGCTGTCCCCGAGTAATTCATGAATAACTTCTTACAAATGCAATGGTGCACAACTCCAATCTGTCACACTTAATGCCCATAACGGAATAAGAAATGTTTGACAAATGTTGCTTTGTAGTTACAGTACCCCGAACCCCACCACCAGAATAAAAATCTATCTTTGCTCTCACTGTTGAAATCAAAAGTCATAGAGTCAGAGTCAGAGATGTACAGCACAGAAACTGACCCTTCGGTCCAACCCGTTCATGCCGAACAGATATCCCAACCCAATCTAGTCCCACCTGCCAGCACCTGGCCCATATCCCTCCAAACCCTTCCTATTCATATACCCATCCAAATGCCTTTTAAAATGTTGTAATTGTACCAGCCTCCACCACTTCCTCTGGCAGCTCATTCCATACACGTACCACCCTCGGTGTGAAAAAGTTGCCCCTTAGGTCTCTTTTATTCTTTCCCCCCCTCGCCCTAAACCTATGCCCTCTAGCTTTGGACTCCCCCCCCCACCCCAGGGAAATGACTGTCTATTTATCCTATCCATGCCGCTCAGGACTTTATAAACCTGTATAAGGTCACCCCTCAGTCTCCGACGCTCCAGGGAAAACAGCCTGAGCATATTCAACCCCTCCCTACAGCTCAAATCCTCCAACTCTGGCAACATCCTTGTAAATCTTTTCAGAATCCTTTCAAGTTTGACAACATCTTTCCGATAGGAAGGAGACCAGAATTGCACGTAATTTTCCAACAGTGGCCTAACCAATGTCCTGCACAGCCACAACATGACCTCCCAACTCCTGTACTCAATACTCTGACCAATAAAGGAAAGCATACCAAATGCTTTCTTCACTGTCCTATCTACCTGCGATTCTATTTTCAAGAAGCTATGAAGCTGCACTCCGAGGTCTCTTTGTTCAGCAACACTCCCTAGGACCTTACCATTAAGTGTATATGTCCTGCTAAGATTGGCTTTCCCAAAATGCATCACCTCACATTTATCTAAACTAAGCTCCATCTGCCACGTCTCAGCCCACTGGCCCATCTAATCAAGATCCTGTTGTAATTTGAGGTAACCTTCTTCGCTGTCCACTAAACCTCCAATTTTGGTGTCATCTGCAAACTTACTAACGATACCTCTTATGCTCACATCCAAATCATTTATATAAATGATGAAAAGTAGTGGACCCATTACCGATCCTTGTGGCACTCCACTGGTCACAGGCCTCCAGTCTGAAAAACAACCCTCCACCACCACCCTCTGTCTTCTACCTTTGAGCCAGTTCTGTATCTAAATGGCTAGTTCTCCCTGTATTCCATGAGATAGAACATAGAACATAGAAAAATACAGCGCAGTACAGGCCCTTTGGCCCTCGATGTTGCGCCCATCCAAGCCCACCTAACCTACACTAGCCCACTATCCTCCATATGCCTATCCATTGCCCGTTTAAATGCCCATAATGAGGGAGAGTCCACCACTGCTACTGGCAGGGCATTCCATGAACTCACGACTCGCTGAGTAAAGAACCTACCCCTAACATCTGTCCTATATCTACCACCCCTTAATTTAAAGCTATGCCCCCTCGTAATAGCTGACTCCATACGTGGAAAAAGGTTCTCATGGTCAACCCTATCTAAACCCCTAATCATCTTGTACACCTCTATCAAGTCACCCTTAAACCTTCTTTTCTCCAATGAAAACAGCCCCAAGTGCCTCAGCCTTTCCTCATACGATCTTTCTACCATACCAGGCAACATCCTGGTAAACCTCCTCTGCACCCATTCCAGTGCCTCCACATCCTTCCTATAGTATGGCGACCAAAACTGCACACAATACTCCAGATGCGGCCGCATCAGAGTCTTATACAACTGCAACATGACCTCAGGACTCTGGAACTCAATTCCTCTACCAATAAAAGCCAGTACGCCATATGCCTTCTTCACCGCACTATTTACCTGGGTGGCAACTTTCAAAGATCTGTGTACATGGACACCAAGATCCCTCTGCTCATTCACACTACCAAGTATCCGACCATTAGCCCAGTACCCAGTCTTTTTGTTACTCTTACCAAAGTGAATCACCTCACACTTACCTACATTGAACTCCATTTGCCACCTTTCTGCCCAGCTCTGCAAATTATCTATATCCCACTGTAACCTGACACATCCTTCCTCACTGTCAATAACTCCACCGACTTTCGTATCATCCGCAAACTTGCTCACCCAACCTTCTAGTCCCTCCTCCAGATCATTTATAAAAATGACAAACAGCACTGGTCCCAAAACAGTTCCTTGCGGAACACCGCTAGTAACTGCACTCCAAGATGAACCTTTACCATCAACTACTACCCTCTGTCTTCTTCCAGCCAGCCAATTCCTAATCCAAACCTCCAACTCACCCTCAATGCCATACCTCCATATTTTTTGCAGTAACCTACCATGGGGAACCTTATCAAACGCCTTACTAAAATCCATATACACCACATCTACCGCTTTACCCTTGTCTACCTCCTTAGTCACCTTCTCAAAGAATTCAATAAGGTTTGTGAGGCACGGCCTGCCCTTCACAAAACCATGCTGACTAACCTTGATCACATTATTCCTATCCAGATGTTCATAAATCCTATCCCTTACAATTCTCTCTAAGACTTTGCCCACAACAGAAGTGAGACTTACCGGCCTATAGTTACTAGGGTTATCCCTACTCCCCTTCTTGAACAAGGGAACCACATTTGCCATCCTCCAGTCTACTGGCACTATTCCTGTAGACAACGAGGACATAAAAATCAAGGCCAATGGCTCTGCAATCTCCTCCCTTGCTTCCTAGAGAATCCTAGGATAAATGCCATCAGGCCCAGGGGACTTATCTATTTTCACCCTTTCCAGAATTTCCAACACCTCTTCCCTACATACCTCAAAGCCATCCATTCTAATTAATTGTGACTCAATATTCACATCGGCAACAATGTCCTGTTCCTGAGTGAATACTGACGGAAAGTATTCATTCAGTGTCTCCCCAATCTCTTAAGCCTCCACACGCAACTTCCCACTAATATCCTTGACTGGACCTATTCCTACCCTAGTCATTCTTTTATTCTTGACATACCTATAGAAAGCCTTAGGGTTTCCCTAATCCTACCAACTAAGGACTTTTCATGTCCCCTCCTTGCTGCTCTTAGCTCTCTCTTCAGATCCTTCCTGGCTACCTTATAACTCTCAATCGCCCCAACTGAACCTTCACGCCTCATCTTTACATAGGCCGCCCTCTTCCATATAACAGGGGATTCCAATTTCTTATTAAACCACGGCTCCCTCACACGACCCTTTCCTCCCTGCCTGACAGGTACATACTTATCAAGGACACTCAATAGTTGCTCCTTGAACAAGCTCCACATATCAATTGTGCCCATGCCTTGAAGCCTACTTTTCCAAGCCACGCATCCTAGGTCGTGCCTCACCGCATCATAATTTCCCTGCCCCCAACTATAACTCTTGCCCTGCAGTGCACACTTATCCCTCGCCATCACTAGAGTAAAAGTCACCGAATTGTGGTCACTGTCCCTAAAGTGCTCACCTACCTCCAATTCTAACACCTGGCCTGGTTCGTTACCCAGAACCAAATCCAGTATGGCCTCACCTCTTGTTGGCCTGTCTACATATTGTGTCAGGAAACCCTCCTGCACACATTGGACAAACACTGACCCATCTAACGAACTCGAGCTATAGCTTTCCCAGTCAATATCTGGAAAGTTAAAGTCCCCCATAACAACCACCCTATTACTTTCACTCTTCTCCTGAATCATCCTCGCAATCCTTTCTTCTACATCTCTAGGACTATTAGGAGGCCTGTAGAAAACTCCTAACAGGGTGACCTCACCTTTCCTATCCCTAACCTCAGCTCAAACTACCTCAGATGGCGAGTCTTCATCCATCGTCCTTTCCACCGCTGTAATACTATCTTTGACAAGCAATGCCACACCTCCCCTCTTTTACCCCCACCTCTGACCCTACTAAAACATTTAAACCCTGGAACCTGCAACAGCCAATCCTGTCTCTGTTCTACCCATGTCTCCGTAATAGCCACAACATCGAAATCCCAGGTACCAACCCATGCTGCAAGTTCACCTATCTTATTTGGTATACTTCTTGCATTGAAGTATACACACTTCAAGCCACTTTCCTGTTTACAGGCACCCTCCTTTGAGATTGATGCCATGTTCCTAACCTCCCTACACTCCAGGCCCTGCACCCTAAAGCTACAGTCTAGGTTCCCATGCCCCTGCAGAGTTAGTTTAAACCCCCCCCCCCCCAAGAGCACTCGTAAACCTCCCCCCAAGGATACTGGTGCCCCTCAGGTTCAGGTGTAGACCATCCTATTTATAGAGGTCCCACCTTCCCCAGAAAGAACCCCAGTTATCCAGATACCGGAATCCCTCCCTCCTGCACCATCCCTGTAGCCACGCATTTAACTGTTCCCTCTCCCTATTCCTCGACTCTCTATCACGTGGCACTGGTAACAAACCAGAGACAACAACTCTGTTTGTTCTAACTCGGAGCTTCCAACCTAGCTCCCTGAAAGCCTGCCTAACCTTGCTAACCAGTCTCCCATGGGGAACCTTGTTGAATGTCTTACTGAAGTCCATATAGATCACGTCCACCGCTCTGCCCTCATCAATCTTCTTTGCTACTTCTTCAAAAAATTCAATCAAGTTAGTGAGACATGATTTCCCACGCACAAAGCCATGCTGACTATCCCTAATCAGTTCTTGCCTTTGCAAATACATGTAAATCCTGTCCCTCAGGACTCCCCCCCAACAACTTGCCCACCACTGATGTTAGGCTCACCGGTCTATAGTTCCCTGGTTGTCCTCACCACCCTTCTTAAACAGTGACACCATGTTAGCCATCCCCCAGTCTTCAGGTACCTTATCTGTGACTACCGATGATATCTCACTAAGAGGCCCAGAAATCACTTCCTAGAGTTTCCCTAGCTTCCCAGAGTTAGTCTGTGCAGTTTATTTCTTGAATTAAATTTCCCAGCACCTCCTCACAACTTCAGTCTCCCCTGCCCCCCCAAGAACCCACAAACTCCACTCAACTATCATGTCACTGAAACCTGAACTCCTCTTCTAATTTTCATATCTAAGAGTTTTGCTGCACTATAGGTCCTGGAACCTTCAGTCATTCTAAAATAATGCAATCAAAACAATCCCTTCACAGGCTAGTATGAGAATGGAAATGATACAAAGCTGAGGTGGAATAGCAAGTTATAATCAGCAGAATAATTTCAGAATAAGACAAAGATCCCTTGCACAACTGGGAGGCAGCCAAGTTCTTTGAATTTTAAGGTCAAGATCATTTCAAGGCTTTATCTTGGAGTATTCCTTCAAAGTAACAAGTGGTGAACCCAAGGATTGGGAGAAAGGACCATGGAAATGAAACAATTTCTCACTGAAAGTAAAGCAGATTTGTAGACAATGTTGGTTCAGTTTCCACACACAAAACATACTTTATTAATTGTGTCAACCTTGCAAAATTGACTTCTGGTTTTATATTAATCGCATACATTCTAGATTACACACTAGTCCAGATTAGTTGATGGATTAAGCACAACACCACAGGATATACAAAGGAAACAGTATTAACATAATGCCTATTTGACTGCCAAAATCCCTAAAATCAAACTGGAAAGATTTTAGCCATGCAAGGTTGCTTCAAAGCAGTAATAAAAAGCATGATGATTTAGACAAATAATACAGAGCCGTAGATGCAAGTTTGCTGATGAGAATTAGGTGGCACACTAGGTGATGAAGACAAGAGCAAAAAGTTACAAGGGAGCAGCAGAACTGTGACAGAGGGAGTTCAATCCATTTTAGGTCCAAGAAATATCAGTATTTCTAAATTAAGAGGTGAGGAACCCAGGATAAGCAGAGATGCGGAGGTCCCAACACAGAAATAATCAAAAACAAATCAATTAAAGGGTTCAAAAAACAGAAATTGCTGGGAAAGTTCAGTGGGTCTAGCAGCATCTGTGGAGAGAGATCAGAGTTAAAGTTTGGGCTCAGAATGACACAAAGAGCCCTTGAGTCATAGAGATGTACAGCATGGAAACAGACCCTTCAGTCCAACTCATCCATGCCAACCAGATATCCCAACCCAATCTAGTCCCAACTGCCAGCACCCGGCCTATATATCCCTCCAAACCCTTCCTATTCATACACCCATCCAAATGCCTCTTAAATGTTGCAATTGTACCAGTCTCCACCACTTTCTCTGGCAGCTCATTCCATAGCCGTACCACCCTCTGTGTGAAAAAGTTGCCCCTTAGGTCTCTTTTATATCTTTCCCCTCTCACTAAACCTATGCTCTCTAGGTCTGGACCCACCGACCCCAGGGAAATGACTTTGTCTATTTATCCTATCCATGCCCCTCATAATTTTGTAAACCTCAGCCTCCGATGCTCCAGGGAAAACAGCCCCACCTGTTCAGCCTCTCCCTATAGCTCAAATCCTCCAACCCTGGCAACATCCTTGTAAATCCTTTCTGAACCCTTTCAAGTTTCACAACATCTTTCCGATAGGAAGGAGACCAGAATTGCACACAATATTCCAACAATGTATTTGAAGAGTAGGGTGGGATACTCCAGCTCTCACAAAAGCAACATGATTGAGTATCTAAGGGTTAAAGGACTTTGGCTCTCTATCTAATCATTCACAAATGAGTAAACAGTTGTGCACATTTGCCCTCATACCTCGACACCTGTACCCTTCAGAACTGTCCTTATGTTTATATGGTCTGTTCACATTCTTCATTACAAAATAAATGACTTTTAATGCTATTCTGCTATGACAATACTATGGCTTTAAAAAGTGTTTTTGTCCTTTTTTTGAAGATAGGTAAAAATAGAGCTGTCTGATATAAGCAATAAAATAAACAGCTTGTGAGGCCTTGGGTGTTTTTTTTAAGCTAGAACAATAGAAGCAGCATGAACGGGTGAAGTCAGTCTCCCATTGTGTTGGTTTAGCTTTCAGTAGTTGTTGGGGTTTTGAAACTGCCATATATCTCCCTCTGCTATAACAAAACACTTGAGTTCTCTCTCTCTGCCACAATATTTTCTTAATGGTCTTTTCTCCTGGACTGGAGAACCGCTGTATGTGAGACACTGTATTTTACTGAATTTGCCCTTGCTCAAGTGGGAAGCCAGCTAAGTTACTTATAAAGCTTATAAATCCAAATTTTAATGCCGGGGCTTTTTAAAGTTAAAAGACAAGTTGAAATAGGCCTTTACTTCAAAGATGGAATACAAGGATATGAGACACATGCTGAGGTGGCATAAGGCCCTGCTTGGCCTTGATGGAGGAACTGGGTTCAGTTCTGGGTACTGCACCTCCAGTAGGATACAGGGGAGCTTACCCACTCTGGGACTGAAAGGATTCAGTGATGAGGGCTGATTACATACACAAACACACACACAATGCCCTGAACATAACAGTGTGTTCTGATGTTTAAAATGAAAAAAGAACTTGACAGGGTTGACAAAAATAAATTATTTCCTCTGTTTCTCGATAGATCTTTGTTAGGCGAAGGTCCTATGAATTATGGAATAAGACAGGGAGTGAAGCTAAAAGCAGTTATGATCTAATTGAATGTGAAACAACCATGAGTTGCTGAAAGGAATCCTCCAGCCCAAGGAGAAGACAAAGCAGAGAGCTGCAGTTTCCAGATTCTAGCATGTGCATCTTTGCCCATTGAGAACATGGATTTGCTACAGAAAAATTGTAGAAACACTCAGCAAGTGACCTCTATCAGCACTCTCATTAGCCAGTATTTGATTTTTTAAAATTTCAGATTTCCAGCATCGGCAGTGTTTCCCTTTTGTAGTAATCATGCTCAAAACTGAAATGCAAATCTGGTCTTTGCTTTTCAACACTTATATATGATTTTTATTTTGATCCTAATTAAGAGACACTAGCGTTGGGGAATGGAGACTTCTCTTTTGAAGCATCATGCATTGTCAGGTTAGGTTTGGCACAATAGTTGTCCCACTAACATGCTTCCAGCCTACAACCTGCAACTTGCCTGAAGTTTAGGGTGTTAGGGTGTAGGGTTGCTTGCTGAGCTGTAGGTTTGATATCCAGATGTTTCATTACCTGGCTAGGTAACATCATCAGTGGCGACCTCCAAGTGAAGCGAAGCTGTTGTCTCCTGCTTTCTATTTATATGTTTGTCCTGGATGGGGTTCCTGGGGTTTGCAGTGATGTCATTTCCTGTTCATTTTCTGAGGGGTTGCTGAAGTTTAGTCAGAGACTGAGGATTGTTTGATGACTAAGTCACCTAGTGATTCTCAAAAGCTCACCCACCATCTACAAGGCACAAATCATAATGCGTTACTGCACAAGTGCAGCTCCAACAACACTACAAATCTAATGCTCACCATAACATACCAGCCTGCTTGATCAGCATCCCAACGAGTACCTTCAACAGTCACTCTACCCTTACATGCACCAGGCCATGACAACAGCATACTCCACTTCCATGATGTACTGCAGCAACTCATGCTCAGCAGCATCTAGCAAACCATCTAGAAGGACAAGAGCAGCAGATACATGGGATACAGAAAACAGAGAGGAGTAAGCAGATCATTCTCGGGATGGCAAGGGAGTGGGACACTGCCAGGGTCAGTGCAATGTTCACAAGTGCCCACGCTCTATATCAATGATTAGGATATAGTGAGCAATTGTAACATTTCCATATTTGGTCATTACACCAAACTGAATGGGAACTGGTATTGTAAGCAGGGTTCAAGGAGGCTTACTTGGACAGGTTAAGTGAATGGGCTAGAACACAGCACGTTGAATATAATACAAACAGATGTGAAGTCATTCACTTTGGTTAAAAATAACAAAGGCAGCATATTCCTTAAATGCTCTGAGGTTGACAAGTACAGGTGTTGAAAGAAACCTGGAAGTCCTTGTTTGTGAGTCACAAGAAGCTAACACATAGGTGCGACAAACAATCACAAAGGTAAATGGTATGCTGACCTTCATTTACCAATGGGAGTTGAGCCCAGTTGCACACAGCATTGGCGAGACTTCACCTAGAGTACTATGCTCTGTTCTTATCTTCTCAAAGGAAGGATATATTTGCCATAGATGGGTGTAATGAGGGATTTATTAAATTAATCCCGCGGTGGTGGGATCATTTGAGAGATTGAGGAAAATGCTGGAAAATGGGATTAGAATAGTTAAGATGGTTGCTTTTGACTGGTGTGGACACAATGGGCCGAAGGACCTTTTTCTGTGCAGCTGATCTCTTTGGCTTGATAAACTGGGTCTGTGTTCTCTGGAGTTTCGGAGAATGAGGCATGATCCCATTGAAACTCTCAAAATTCTTATAAGTCATGGCATGGTGATGTAGAAAGGATGTTTCTTCTGGTTTGTGTCCAGAATTAGAGGACAATCACAGGGTAAAGTGCAAACCATTTAAGACTAAGATGAGGAAACATTTCTTCACTCACAGGGTGGTGAATCTTTGGAATCCTCTGACCCAGAAGCTTTGGAAGCTCAATCATGGAGCTGGTTTAAATCAGAAGTCGATAGGTTTCTGAAGATCAACAAAATGTTGTTGAGGCCAATTCGTTAGATTTATTCAAGAGGCAGCTGGACATGACCATTCCGGCTAAAGGGAACAAGAGGTGTGGAGAGAAAGTGGGAATGGGATACTGAAATTGCATGACCATATTGAATGGTGTGCAGTCTCGAAGGGCTGAATGGCCTACCCCTGTACCTATGTGCTACATTTCTATTAAGGGATATGAAAACAGTGTGGAAAATTACTCCAAGGAGATGATCAGCCATGACCAAGTGGCAGGGCAGACTCAATAAGTTGAATGTGTATTCCTGTTCCTATGTTTCTGTTCAGGTAGGATACAAAACTGAAAAAAGGCAAGGATGGCTCTATTAATTAATGATAGCATTAGCACAACAGAGTGATAATCTAATTATACAAAACCAGGAAGCAGAAATAATTTGGATCAAACAGAGAAAAGTTAAAGGTAAGGAGTGACTTCTGGCAGTGGTGTACATAACCTCCCAACAGCAACCACATGGTAGGCTGGAGTATAAACTAAACATTAAACATGAGTTTTTCACAAAGGCACAGTATTACATGGAATTTTAATTTACATAGACTGGAAAAATCTAATGGGCAAAGGTGGAGGAGTTCATATGTTTTGGGATAGTTACTTCAAACAGCATGTTCTGCAATCTGTCAGAAAGCAGACTATACTAGACTTGGCATTGTGCAATGAGATAGGATTAATTAATGGTCTCATGATGAGGATGTCACTTGATTGCAATGATCACAATCTGAGTGAATTCACTCTCAGTTTGAGGGAGATGGGCAGTTGGGTCCAGGTCTCATATTTTTAACTTTAAGGACAATTATGAGGGCATGAAAGCAGAACTAGCTGAAGTGACCTGGAAAATTAGATTATGGGAAAGATCAAGGGAGATGCAGTCGTGGATATTTAAGGGCATATTTCAGAACATATAACAAATACATTCTGACAGAAAAGGAAAATGCCAAAGGGAGGACACACCATTGCTCATTAACTAAAAGAAATTAAAGATACACGTTAGGAATGCTTTATCCGAAAACTCCAGGACCAGCTGGTTTTCAGACAAATGACATGTCTGATGCTTGCTTATAAGGGGAAATATAAAAAAATGTTAAGCGTGTCGATAGATATTTAAGGGGGGGGGGGCACGGGGAACAGTGTTAAAATGAATTTGGTCCCATGAAAAGCAAATCTGCTGAATTAGTCATGGAAACCAAGGAGATGGTTTCTGAACTGAACAGGTATTTTACATCAATCTTCATTTACAGGATACAAACAACACCCCAGATACAGCTGCACATCAGGAAATGGAAAGGAGGAAGGAATTAATGAGTTAAAAAAGTTTGACTTCATCTTGGTTTTAAATAGCGTCCCATTTATTATTAAATTGTAACCCTAGTTCTAGACACAACCAGGAAAAAAAACTTGCCTATATTTAGCCTATTTAAGTATTTTAAAAAATTTCAATGAGATCATCTCTCATTCTTCAAAACTCTAGAGAACCCAGTTTGACAATCTCTCTTCATAAGTCAGTCAAATTATTCTAGGAACAAGTCTGATGAACCTTCATTGCACTCTATGGCAATAATATCTTTCCAGAGATAAGGAGACCAAAACTGCACACACTACTCTAGCTGCGGCTTCTATATAAATGTAGCAAGATTTCGCTACTCCTGTACTCAAATCTTCTTGGGATAGGGCTAACATCCCATTAAACTGCCTAATAGCTTGCGACATCAATATGTTAGCCTTCGGTGAGTAACAGACGAAGGAAAAGGGCAATAAGTCACTGATTCCTGCAGGACATCACTGGCCACAGACCTTCAATCAGAAAAAACACTCCTCTGCTACTCTGTCACCTAGGATACAGCACTGGCTTCATTATCACCAGCTCAGCAATAATTCCTCTATCACTCATGGAAGGGTCAATGGCCTATAATTTCCCAGATTCTCTCTGTTGCCCTTCTTAAACAAAGGAACAATGGCTATCCTCTAGTCCGCTGGGACCTCTTGTGACTAAAGAGGACACAAAGATTTCGAACAAGGCCCAGCAATTTTCCTCAACTGCCTTTCTCAGCATTCTATCAAGTTCTGGGGACTTGTCTACCTTAACCGCTTTTCAAAACCTCCAACACCACCACCACCTCTTCTTAGATTGACATGCCCTAGAGTATCAACATTACCCTCCCAAAACTTATCATCCACCATGCTTTCCTCCTTTGTGAGCACCCCTGGAAAGTATTCATGAAGGACCACATCCACTTCCTCCAGCTCCATGCATAAACTCCCTCCTTTACCCTTGAGTGGACTTACCTTTTTGCTAATGTACAAAATGCCTTACATTTCATGGTCATCTTTAGCCCGAACCGCTTGTTCGACTTCTTTCCCAAGTTAAGATCTTTTTCATAGGGTGTTCAAAACTGTAGGGAATAGACTTATATTCTTCAAGGTATCGATCTTCAGTTTCTTAAGCCTTACATATACCTTCTTTTTCACTAAGCTCTCAATTTCTATTGTCATCCAAGATTTGAGAATCTTGCCATCATTATCCTTCACTTTCACAGAAAATGCTGGTCCTAAACTCTAATCAACTGGCCTTTAAAAGATTCCCACATGCCAGATGTGGATTTACCCTCAAATGGCTACTCCTAATCTACAAAACACAATTAACGCCTAATGTTGTGGTCGCTAGCCTTCCCCCAATTTACTGCTTTCACTAGAGGACTACTCTTAGCTTTATCCATAAGTAACTGATAACTTGCAGAATTATGATCAATTGCAAAAGGTTAGCATGTGGGTGCAGCAACTAATTAAGAAAGCGAATATAATGTTATCATTCATTGCACAGGAACTGAATACAAAAGTAGCGAGGTAATGCTTCAGTTATTTTTTTTAAATCAACAATGTGGAAACAGGCCCTTCGGCCTAACAAGTACACACTGACCCTCTGAAAAGTAACTCACCCAGACCCATTCCCCTACTACTCTACGTTGACCCCAGACTAATGCACCTAACCTACACAACCCTGAACACTATGGGCAATTTAGCACAGCCAATTCACCTAACCTGCATATCTTTGGATTGAAGGAGGGAACCGGAGCACCCAAAGGAAACCCACACACACACAGGGAGCACATGCAAACTCCACACAGACAGTTGCCCCAAGAGGGAATTGAACGTGGGTTCCTGGCACTGTGAGGTAGCAGTGCTGACCACTGAGCCACCGTGCTGCTATGATACAAGGCACTGGTATCTGGAGCACTGTCTTACAGGATTGGTCCCTTTAGCTAAGGATTTAACAACATTGGCTACTGTTAACAAAGGCTTACTGGGCCAATACCTGGAATGGGTAGCTTGTCTTATAAGGAAAGCTTGGGCAGACTGGGCTTGCATTTGCTAAATGTAACAGGCGAATTGAGTGAAACATAAGAGTCGAGTCATACAGCATAGAAACAGGTCTTTCAGCCCACCATGTCTATGCTGACCAACAAACACCAAACTAATCCCATTTACCTGCACTTGTTGCATAGCCTACTATGCCCCAGCATTTTAAGTGCTCATTCAGATGCTGCTTAAATATTACGAGTACCTGCCCCCACCATTCTCTCAGGCACATTCCATATTTTTACCACTCTCTAGGTACAATGTTTTTCAGTTCTCCTCTTAACCACTTGCTCTCAACCTTAAAATGTATATCCTCTGGTCTTCGACACATCTGTCATGGTGAAGAGAATGCCACAAACTACTGTGATTCTCATAAGTTTGTATACTTCAATCAGATCCCCCCTCTTCTCCAAAGAAAACAAACCCCAGTCTTAGCGATGATGTTACCCAGCATGGTGACAAAACATCTGAAAACAAACCTTCAAGCTCAGCCAGCTAACTTACATACATACAGTCTCTCTTCATGAGATCCTGAGGGGATTTGACAGTATGAGTGTGGAAAGGATGCTTTCTCTTGCAGGAGCTTTGAGAACTCGTGCTCCGTGTTTAAAAAAGGGGCTGCCTATTTAAGAGAAAGGTACATTTCCTGAGGGTCAAGTGTCTTTGGAATGCTCTTTCTGAGAGAATACTTTGAACATTTTTAAGGCAATGGTCGATAGACTGGTGAGCAAGGAGGTGAAAAGTGATTGAAGTAGATGGGAATGATTTTCAGATTACAATTAGAACAGCCATTTCTGTATTAAATGGCTGAGAAAGCTCAGGAGATCAAAAGCCCTGCTCTCACTCCTAACTTGTATGTTTCTACACATAATCAGTTCTTGTCATAAAGAGGCATGGTTCCTCAGAATGCTAAGCAGGTTAAGGAAAAATATGTTAAGGAGAAATAATTCTCAGGATAAGATCCGTAGGAAGTGTAGGTGTTCCTTAGGGAGTTACATGCATTTCAAACTACTTCAGTGATGGGGTTACTAAATAAGTTGATCTGGCAATTTCAGAAGCAGACCTTGAGCAACAATTTGTGGACAGTGTAACTTGTAATTGATTTTGTCGCTGCCAGCACCTCGGCGAAGTCAAGGAAAAAAATGTTTTATCTTAAGGGAGAGTTCGGGCTATAAACTTGCACAACGCGTATCTATTAACTGGCAAGTCAAATGACATGGCAATTGGATATCTGCACATTCCTGAATGCAGTGGGGGAGAGAGTGACAGCGCTAAGCGATTGCACCAAAATTGGTAACTTTTCTATCAGTCCAGAGATAGCAACAAACAATACTTGGTTTCTCTGTTACAAAAGCTTGAAGAGCTAGGGATGAGAATCTCCCCCCTTATTACAAACCTGGGAGGCTGTTCCTTCTGCTTCAGCTGTGCACTCTGTTCCACGGGTGGCAGTTCTCGTTCGCGATGGCCTTACCACTGGAGAATTACGGCGACGGTAGAACAGCACATACGCATGCCGTGCAACCACCTGACTTTCATCAACTGTGGTGACAGTGCTGTCATCAAAAAGACGCCAACCTACACAAGAACAAAACAGTCACCACAATGAAAGCTTGAAGACAAGTCTCAGTTTAAGACAGTGAACTGAGGGGCACACACTGAATAACTGGTGCAGTTGGGTGGAGCATGTAAATTGTCACATATTGCAACGTCGATGTGATAATAAACTTGCTCTTGGGTTAGTATTTCAGGAAAAGGCTCAATAACATATTTTGAACAAGGATTCCATCTGACTAGAAATAGTATTGAGGAAATTTTCAACTCTTCATTTACACGCAAAGAAAATGCATCTTTATCACAATGCAAACACTATGAAATTTCCTTTGCTTCAGTAATTAATGAAGGATAAAATAAAGACATTATTCATTATTAGAAATATACCAAGGAGAAGAAAATTTTTCTATTTTCTAAAACCTCGCTCCAGAGAAGTTCTACAGATCAGAAATCCTCTTTTTGGCTGTCACTGGCTGGGTCCAATATTTATTACCTGTCCCTAGTTGCCCCTTGAGAAGGTGGAGGTGAGCTGCCTTCCTGAACCACTGCAGTCCATGTGCTGTAGGTATACCCCCAATGCCCGAAGGGAGGGAATTCCAGGATTTGGACCCAGTGACACCGAAGGAACGACAATATATTTCCAAGTTAGGATGGGGAGTGGCTTGGTGGGGAACTTGCAGTGGATGGTTTCCCATGTATCTGCTTATTTTGTCCTTCTAGTTGGAAGTGGTTGTGGATTTCGAAGGTGCTGTCTGAGGATCTTTGGTGAATTTCTGCAGTGAATCTTGTAGATGGTTCACTGACGGTCAGTAGCAGTTGTGTGTTTGTGGGAGTGGATGCTTGTGGAAGTGGTGCCTATCAAGTGGGCTGCTTTTACTTGGATAGTGTCACAAGCTTCTTGAATATTGTTGGAGCTGCACCCATCCAGGCAAGTGGGGAGTAATCCATCACATTCCTGATGTGCCATGTGAATGGACAGACTTTGGTGAGTCAGGAGATGAGTGTTCCTAGCCTGACATGCTCTTGTAGCTAGTGTTTATATAGAGTCATAGAGATGTACAGCATGGAAACAGACCCTTCGGTCCAACCCATCCATGCCGAACAGATATCCCAACCCAATCTAGTCCCACCTGCCAGCACCCGGCCTATATATCCCTCCAAACCCTTCCTATTCATACACCCATCCAAATGCCTCTTAAATGTTGCAATTGTACCAGCCTCCACCACTTCCTCTGGCAGCTCATTTCATACACATACCACCCTGTGTGTGAAAAAGTTGCCCCTTAGGTCTCTTTTATATCTTGCCCCTCTCACCCTAAACCCTATGCTCTCCAGTTCTGGACTCCCCAACCCCAGGGAAAAGACTCTGTCTATTTATCCTATCCATACCCCTCATTATTTTGTAAACCTTGATAAGGTCACCCCTCAGTCTCCGACGCGCCAGGGAAAACAGCCCCAGCCTGTTCAGTCTCTCCCTGTAGCTCAAATCCTCCAACCCTGGCAACATCCTTGTAAATCTTTTCTGAACCCTTTCAAGTTTCACAACATCTTTCTGATAGGAAGGAGACCAGAATTGCACGCAATATTCCAACAGTGGCCTAACCAATGTCCTGTACTGCCGCAACATGACCTCCCATCTCCTGTACTCAATACTCTGACCAATAAAGGAAAGCATACCAAATACTTTCTTCACTATCCTATCTACCTGCGACTCCACTTTCAAGGAGCTAT
This sequence comes from Chiloscyllium plagiosum, assembly GCF_037043375.1. Classification (NCBI taxonomy): domain Eukaryota; kingdom Metazoa; phylum Chordata; class Chondrichthyes; order Orectolobiformes; family Hemiscylliidae; genus Chiloscyllium; species Chiloscyllium plagiosum. The sequence goes on from NW_028270152.1 coordinate 2,785,324, forward strand.
GAACCTGCACTCCAAGGTCTCTTTGCTCAGCAACACTCCCTAGGACCTTGCCATTCAGTGTATAAATCCTGTTAAGATTTGCTTTCCCAAAATGCAGCACCTCTCATTTATCTAAATTAATCTCCATCTGCCACTTCTCAGCCCATTGGCCCATCTGGTCCAGATCCTGTTGTAATCTGAGGTAACCCTCTTCGCTGTCCACTACACCTCCAATTTTAGCACACTTACTAACTGTACCTCTTATGCTCACATTCAAATCATTTATGTAAATGACAAAAAGTAAAGGGCCCAGCACCGACCTTGTGGCACTCCACTGGTCACAGGCCTCCAGTCTGAAAAACCCTCCACCACCACCCTCTGTCTTCTACCTTTGAGCCAGTTCTGTACTGAAATGGCCAGTTCTCCCTGTATTCCATGAGATCTAACCTTGCTAATCAGTCTCCCATGGGGAACCTTGTCGAACGCCTTACTGAAATCCATATAGGTCACATCTACTCTCTGCCCTCATCAATCCTCTTTGTTACTTTTTCAAAAAACTCAATCAAGTTTGTGAGACATGATTTCCCACGCACAAAGCCATGTTGAGTATCCCGAATCAGTCCTTGCCTTTCCAAATACACGTACATCCTATCCCTCAGGATTCCCTCCAACAACTTGTCCACCACCGAGGTCAGGCTCACCGATCTATAGTTCCCTGGCTTGTCTTTACCACCCTTCTTAAACAGTGGCACTACGTTTGCCAACCTCTAGTCTTCCGGCACCTCACCTGTGACTATCGATGATACAAATATCGCAGCAAGAGGCCCAGCAATCACTTCTCTAGCTTCCCACAGAGTTCTCGAGTACACCTGATCAAGTCCTGGGGATTTTTCCACCTTTAACCGTTTTTCAAGACATCCAGCACTTCCTCCTCTGTAATCTGGACATTTTACAAGGTGTCAACATCTATTTCCCTACAGTCTATATCTTCCATTTCCTTTTCAACAGTAAATACTGATGCAAAATATTCGTTTAGTATCTCCCCCATTTTCTGTGGCTCCACACAAAGGCTGCCTTGCTGATCTTTGAGGGGCCCTACTCTCTCCCTAGTTACCCTTTTGTCCTTAATATATTTGTAAAACCCCTTTGGATTCTCCTTAATTCTATTTGCCAAAGCTATCTCATGTCCCCATTTTGCCCTCCTGATTTCCCTCTTAATTATACTCCTACTTCCTTTATACGCTTCTAAGGATTCACTCGATCTATCCTGTCTGTACCTGACATATACTTCCTTCTTTTTCTTAACCAAACCCTCAACTTCTTTAGTCATCCAGTATTGCCTATACCTACTAGCCTTCCCTTTCACCCTGACAGGAATATACTTTCTCTGGATTCTTGTTATCTCATTTCTGAAGGTTTCCCATTTTCCAGCCGTCCCTTTACCTGCGAACATCTGCCTCCAATCAGCTTTCGAAAGTTCTTGCCTAATACCATCAAAATTGGCGTTTCTCAAATTTAAAACTTCAACTTTTAGATCTGGTCTATCCTTTTCTATCACTATTTTAAAACTAATAGAATTATGGTCGCTGGCCCCAAAGTGCTCCCCCACTGACACCTCAGTCACCTGCCCGGCCTCATTTCCCCAAGAGTAGGTCAAGTTTTGCACCTTCTCTAGTAGGTACATCCACATACTGAATCAGAAAATTACCTTGTACACACTTAACAAATTCCTCTCCATCTAAACCTTTAACACTATGGCAGTCCCAGTCGATGCTTGAAAAGTTAAAATCCTCTACCATAACCACCCTATTATTCTTACAGATAGCGGAGATCTCCTTCTAAGTTTGTTTCTCAATTTCCCTCTGACTATTAGGGGTTTTATAATACAAAGCCAATAAGGTGATCATCCCTTTCTTATTTCTCAATTCCACCCAAATAACTTCCCTGGACGTATTTCCGGGAATATCGTCCCTCAGCACAGCTATAATGCTATCCCTTATCAAAAATGCCACTCCCTCCTCTTTTATATGGTGAATCCAGTTGAGTTTCTAGTCAATGGTAATCCATAGGATGTTGACAGTGGGGAAATGGAGTGATGGTCATGACTGCACTTTTCCTCGAGTGGTTGAATGCGTGGCCGTATGAGAAAATCATCGCAGACTCCTCCTTCATCCATATAACTGCACATTTGCAGCAATAATCCAGAGAGGGAAATTGAGCTGGTTATATTCTGAATGGCAATGAATGATGATCGGAGGAGGGGCAGAGTGGCTTTGGAGCCCAAGTGCACAAATGATTAAAAGCAAGTGACAAAAGCAATCAAGAGAGGTTAATGAAATGTTTGTCTTTATCTCCTTGAAATAAAGACCAAGGGAAGGAAGTGATGCTTCAGTAATTCAGATCCTTTGTTGGATGTCATCTGGAGTCCTGCAAAGTTCAGTTAAATTATGAAACTAGACTTCATAGATCTGCCCTGTATTCCCTGGAATATACAAGTTTGATATGTCACTTAATTGAGATGTTTAAAATAGATTTAAAGAGAATCTATTTCCCTGGAACTGGGGGGACAGAAGACAGTGAGTCCAGAAAGAGGGGCATAAACGTAAAACTGGAGCCAGACTGTTGAGGTCATGTTATGAAGAAGCACTACTTAATATGTAAATCTGGAACTCTCTCCGAAAAGCCTATGGATTCTGGAGGTCAATTGAAGTTTTCATAACAGAGATAAATAATTTGTTGGGTTAGAATATTGGGGGAAATTGCGAACAGTTAGAAAACTGGAGCCAAGGTATAGGTCAGCCCTGATCGAACAGACCAGGATCGAAAACCTAAAAGGCTTCCTCCTGTTTTTCTGTAATGGGTTTGCTGGAGCTGAACAGTTTGCTCCTGCTATTAATCTTCTCCTTAGCCCAAACACAGCAAGATCAAGGCTAGCAATCCTAAATAGAAAAGTTCTTGGGAAAAAAAAAGTCCAGGTTATTTATCTGTGAATAATCTGAAATTGGAATCTATTGATACATATATTACAGCTGCACACATGCTGCTGGACCTGATGAGTTTCTCCAGCAATTTCTGTTTTCCTTCTGCATTTCTTGGTTTTATTATCCAGAGATATCCCTGGTTCCTAGATGTAAGCAGGCAATAAGAATTGAACAAGGTCCTCAACTGGGTTAAAGTCACACTACAGAATTGCAGAATTACATTTTACTTTGCTCAAAAACTGCATGAATCCATGTAAGATTCTGTAAATCTGGTTTTTAAATGAGAATCAGTCTGACCATTGTGGCACAGCCAGTCTCACACAGGGCACCTCACACCTTCAATACATTATCTGGGCCGATTAACCAATTGTTAAAGTTCACTTGAGAATGTAACTTTAATGTACTGCGATTTACATAAGAACGAACTGAAACCAACATATTTATTCTAAAAGATGAGAGACTCAACAAAAAATCTAGGACTTTTTCAATATATAATTTCAGTTACATCACACTGTAAACTTTGCTCCAAATTCTGTGTCTTACAATCGTATACTCCACAACACCTGATGAAGGAGCAGTGCTCTGAAAGCTAGTGCTTCCAAATAAACCTGTTGGACTATAACCTGGTGTTGTTTGATTTTTAACTTTGAAAAAAAAACCTTTTCAGCTTTTTGTATTTGTGGTCCTTTAGCTTTACCTGGGACAAAGTTTGATAACAATTTCTATTAACCAAATGAGCCTTCACTTGAAGATAAAATTCATTCCTGGAATGAGTGTGTTGCAAATATGGTTACTGCTATTGTTCTTCCCGAAGGTGTTCCTAAGGTGCTTTCGGGCCACCATGTTGAACAACTGGTACCAGTTTTGTCACATATAAAAGACCAGTTCAAAACAAAGTTAAGGAACAACCATATTGCTGGGGAAATAATCACAAATCCAGAGCAGGCAAGAATAGCACATTTCCTTCTCTAAAGGAACCAGCTGTGTTTTTGCAACAATTTGAAACTTTGTGGTTTACTTACCAGTCTTTATTTCTGATTTTTAAAAACCACATACAAATTCTCCAAGTGACACAGTGAAATCTGAACTCAGTTTCTTAATTATTAGCTCACTGAAATCAACACTAGGCTACCAAACATCCAGGGCCAGAAGTTAGGAAACAGCTGGTCTCGTCCAGCGATACACAGCACAGTTCTAAGTTGGTTTAGCAATTCTTTTTTGATAGAGGAGATAAGTGTGACAGGCAACTGCTCCTCTTTTATTAGTTCTTGTACACAGAGCAGATAAAGACTATATAAAGCCAGAGGCAATTAGTGTGTTTGGTGAATATTAACTCACCGACGTCACTGCGTTGGCTGTTCTTGTCATTGGGTAGACGTGCATAGGCGGTGTAGTGGCCCCCAATCATCCCACCGTAGTGGTTAATTACTGCATAGAGATCATAAACAGGGGGCTGTCGGACATCCTTCACACCAATGCAGAACTTGCTCAGGTCCAGATTTCTTTGAAAGGAAAAGTGATTGATACAAAATATTAAACCTAAACTTCTCATCCCCAAGTAATCACAGCTCTGAATTTGCTGCACATGTCCAAAGTAGGGATTTCTCAAAAATACTCCCAGGACAGATATAGGACAGGGGCTAGATACAAGTTAAAGTGTTCTCTGCAAGAGGATTGATGAGAGCAGAGCAGATGTGATTTATATGGTCTTCAGTAAGGCTTTCGACAAGGTTCCTCATGGGAGACTGGTTAGCAAGGTTGGATCTCATGGAATAGAGGGAGAACTAGCCATTTGGGTACAGAACTAGCTCAAAGGTAGGAGACAGAGGGTGGTGGTGGAGGGTTGTTTTTCAGACTGGAGGCCTGTGACCAGTGGAGTGCCACAAGGATCGGTGCTGGGTCCACTACTTTTTGTCATTTACATAAATGATTTGGATGTGAGCATAAGTGGTACAGTTAGTAAGTGTGCTGCTGACACTAAAATTGGAGGTGTAGTGGACAGCGAACAAGGTTAACTCAGATTACAACAGGATCTTGATCAGATGGGCAAATAGACTGAGAGGTAGCAGATGGAGTTTAATTTAGATAAATGCGAGATGCTGAATTTTGGGAAAGCAAATCTTCACAGGACTTATACACTTAATGGCAAGTTCCTGGGGAGTTTTGTTGAACAAAGAGACCTTGGAGTGCAGGTTCAGAGTCGCAGGTAGATAGGATAGTGAAGAAGGCGTTTGGTATGCGTTTCTTTATTGGTCAGAGTATTGAGTACAGGAGCTGGGAGGTCATGTTGTGGCTGTACAGGACATTGGTTAGGCCACTGTTGGAATAGTGTGCACAATTCTGGTCTCCTTCCAATTGGAAGGATGTTGTGAAACTTGCAAGGGTTCATAAAAGATTTACAAGGATGTTGCCAGGGTTGGAGGATGTGAGCTGAATAGGCTGGGGCTATTTTTCTCTGGAGCATCAGAGGCTGAGGGATGACCTTATAGAGGTTTATAAAATCATGAGGAGTATGGATAGGGTAAATAGACAAGGTCTTTTCCCTGGGGTGGGGCAAGTCCAAAACTAGAGGGCATAGGTTTAGGGTGAGAGGGGAAAAGATCCAAGGGGCAATTTTTTCATGCAGAGGATGCTACGTGTATGGAATGAGCTGCCAAAGGAAGTGATGGAGGATAGTCCAATTGCAACATTTAGATGGGTATATGAATAGGAAGGGTTTGGAGTGAATTGGGCCAGGTACCAACAGGTAGGACTAAATCAGTTTGGAATACCTGGTCGGCATGGATGAGTTGGACCGAAGGGTCTGTTTCTGTGCTGTACATCTCTACGACTCTACACTGTCCTCGAACACTCCCAGCACAGGGTTAGATACAAATCAAAACTCTCTCTGCACTCTAGTAGACTGTCGTGGGCATCTAACTCAAACACACACCTCCTCCCACCCTACCTCCTGTAAAAATGCAATCCCTTATTCCCAATTTCTCCACCTCCACCACATCTGTTCCCAGAATGACCAATTCCATCTTAGAAAATCCCAGACGGCCTCCTCCTTCCAAGACTGTAATTTCCCTGGCCACGTGGTCGACGATGCCCTCCAGCACATCTCTTCCACTTCCCGCACCGCTGCCCTCAAACACCACCCCGCCCAAGGACAGAACCCCCCAGTCCTCCCCTCCCATCCAACCCACCTCTGCATGCATAGCATCGTCCTCCGCCACCTACAAACAGACCCGGCCACCAGGGATATACTTCCCTCCCCACCCCATCAGCATTTCGGAGGGACCATTCCTTCTGCAACTCCTTAGTCAGATCCACACACACCCTACCAACCCACCCCCCACTCTCAGCAGCTTCCCCTGCCACCGCAGGAAATGCAAAACCTGCGCCCACACCTTCCCCCCTCACCTCCATCCAAGACCCCAAAGGATCCTTCCATATCCGTCAAATATTTACCTGTACCTCTACCAATGTCATCCATTGGCTCCGTTGCACCTGATGTGGTCTCCTCTGCATCGGGGAGACAGGACGTCAACTTGTGAAACATTCCAGAGAACATCTCTGGGACACCCGCACCAACCAACCCCAGTGCCCTGTGGCTGAACACAAACTCCCCCTCCCATGCCAACAAGGACATGCAGGTCCTGGGCCTCCTCCATCGCCAAACCCTGACCACCCAATGCTTGGAGGAAAAATGCCTCATATTCCGCCTTGGAACCCTGCAACCACACAAGATCAATGTGAATTTCACCAGTTCTCTCATTTCCCCTCCCCCGATATTATCCCAGTCCCAACCCTCTAACTCGGCACTACCCTCTTGATCTGTTCTTCACATTTCCCATCTATCTGCTCCACCCTCCTCTCCAACCCATCACCTTTGCCCCCGCCTTCAAATATCTAAAGCATTCTCAGCTACATTCCCCCCCAACCCCAATTCCCTCCCATCTATCTCTCAGACCCCTGGCTCACAAGCCTCATTCCTGATGAAGGGCTTATGCCCGAAATGTCGATTCTTCTGCTCCTTGGTTGATGCCTGACCAGCACCACACTCTCGACTCTGATCGCCAGTATCTGCAGTCCTCACTTTCTCCTATCACACTACACTGTCCCCAAACACTCCTAGCACGGGGTTAGATAAAGCTCCCTCTGCACTATCACACACTCAGAGAACAGATAAAATACAGATCAGATTCAGAGTAAAGCTTCCTTCACACTATCAAACTGTCCTGGGACAGATGCAGCACAGGGTTAGATACAGAGTAAAGCTCCCTCTACACTGCCCCAAACACTCGCAGGACATCACAACATGAGGTCAGATACGGAGTAAAAACCCCTCTAAACAGTCCCACATCATGACCTAAAAGCACCTTTACAGTTGTTTCCACTCATTTGGGAGCAAAGATAATGGGAACACAATCTCGGGATAAGGGGTCGATCAGGCACAACTCAGATGAGGAAAATATACTTCACTCTCAATGATGTAAATCTTTGGCATCTTATGCGTCCCAGATGGATGCTCCATCGTTGAATATATTTAACGATGGATACATTTCTTGGGGAAGGATGGGAATGTAATGTTGAGCAGGCTCAAAGCGCTGCAGGATTTACTTCATCAGCTCCTTTTTTGTATTTTGTCATCCCTGGGACCGGTACAGAGCACAGCTTTCAGTATACCGTCTCTATTCTGTGCAAGTGCCACCATCACGTTCACCCCAATGACATGAATGATATATTTTCCCCTCACCAGCAAGGCAAATGCAATGCTGAAGCAGAGAACAGTTTTGAACTGATGGACCGAGACTCTCATCACCTATGGTACAGGTTGAGATGATTTCCTAACATGGTTTGCACAGCCAGAATTTATCTGCATCATTATATTTTCTTCCCCAAAGAGCTGAAAATGTCTCAATGGGTTGATGGCCCCCTTCTGCAGTGTATGATTTTAGGGTTATAGAGATTTGCAGCACAGAAAAACGTCCTTTAACCCTTTGCATTCATGCCAGTCAAAAAGCACCACATAACTATTTTAATCCCATTTTCCAGGACTTGGCTTATAGCCTTGTATGCCTTGGCATCACAAGTGCACATCTAAATACTTGTTCAATGTTGTGGCCTCTATCACCCTTACAGGCAGTGAGTTCCAGGTTCCCACCATCCTCCGTGTGAAAACATTCTTTCTCATATCCCCTCTAAACCTTCTGCCCTTTACCTTAAATATATGCCCCCAGGTCACCGAACCCTCCATCAAGGGTGTCTATGATGTCTATGCCTCTTATAATTTTACACATGTCAATCATGTTCCCCTTAGTCTCCTCTGCTCCAAGGATAATAACCCCAGTCTCTCTCTTCATAGAGTAAAGAGAGAGATTCAGTATAAGTAGGTGATAGGGTTTCTGTATGGCACACCTAATGGGGAACTCCACCATGTCATTGATCTTGTCCCTCCAGATGAAGTTGCGGAAGGAGAAACGCTTCAATTGGATGATGAGTACATTCGGGAGCCACCATAGCATCAACTGCTTGGATGCCTCTCTGTGCTGTTTACATTTAGGACAATACCTGCAATGGATCAGAAGCAGCTGTTAGTATTAATCCTCTCTCTGCCTAAATGCACATAAAACCCACTGCTCAAGCTCAAAGAAACAGGGGAGGCCCAAGGAAATCTCACTGGCTGTCCAGCTCTTGAATTTCACAGAGACCACAACCCAAAACAAAGTGAAACAAATTTGCACACCATAGCACATAGAATATAGAACAATACAGTGCAGAACAGAACAGGCCCTTCGGTTCTCCATGTTGCGTCGACCTGCGAACTATTCTCAGCTCGTCCCCCCTACACTATCCCATCATCATCCATGTGCTTATCCAAGGATTGTTTAAATCTCCCTAATGTGGCTGAGTTAACTACATTAGCAGGCAGGACATTCCATGCCCTTACCACTCTCTGAGTAAAGAACCTGCCTCTGACATCTGTCTTAAATCTATCACCCCTCAATTTGTAGTTATGCCCTCTCGTACAAGCTGACGTCATCATCCTAGGAAAAAGACTCTCACTGTCTACACTATCTAATCCTCTGATCATCTTGTATGTCTCTATCAAATCCCCTCTTAGCTGCTTCTTGCCAATGAAAACAGACCCAAGTCTCTCAGCCTTTCCTCATAAGACCTTCGCTACAGACTAGGCAACATCCTGGTTAATCTCCTCTGCACCAGATCCTTCCCGAAATATGGCAATCAGAACTGTACACCATATTCCAAGTCGGCCGCACTAGCGTTTTGTATAGTTGCAGCATGACATTACGGAACTCAATCCCTCTACGAATGAAACCGAACACACCGTATGCCTTCTTAACAGCACTATCAACCTGGGTGGCAACTTTCAGGGATCTATGTACATGGACTCCAAGATCCCTCTGTACATACACACCACAAGACTCTTTCCATTGACCCAATATTCTGTCTTCCGGTTATTCTTCCCAAAGTGAATCACCTCACATTTAGTTGCACTGAACTTCATTTGCCACCTCTCAGCCCAATTCTGCAGTTTATCCAAGTCCCCCTGTAACATTCTTCCAAACTGTCCACTACTCCATCGACTTTAGTGTCATCTGCAAATTTACTAATCCATCCACCTATGCCAGCATCTGCGTCATTTATAAAAATGACAAACAGCAGTGGTCCCAAAACAGACCCTTGTGGCATACCACTAGTAACCGGACTCCAGGCTGAATATTTTCCATCAACCACCACTCGCTGCCTTCTTTCAGAAAGCCAGTGTCTAATCCAAACTGCTAAATCACCCTCAATTCCATGCCTCTGCATTTTCTCCAGCAGCCTACCATGTGGAACCTTATCAAAGGCTTTACTGAAGTCCATGTATACCACGTCAACTGCCCTATTCTCATTTACATGCTTGGTCACCTTCTCAAAAAACTCAATGAGGTTTGTGAGACACGACCTGCCCTTGATGAAACCATGTTGACTATCTGAAATCAAACTGTTACTTGCTAGACGATTATAAATCTTATCTCTTATAATCCTTTCCAAAACCTTTCCTGCAACAGAACTAAGGCTCACTGGTCTATAACCAAAGACTAACTTCTTCAAAAATAGATTAAAAATTTTGAGATCTTGGCATTGTTGGCAGGACCCACATCTTGTAAATGAAAATAGATACATGTCAAAGGTTATGGACAGCCACTTCTTTAAATTAGTTGGATGTGGGTGTCACTGGCTGGGCCCAGCATTTATTATCCATCCTTAGTTGCCACTTTGAGAAGGTGGGAGTGAGCTGCCTTTTTGTACTGCTGCAGCCCATGTATCGTGGATGGACGCACAATATCATTAAGGAGGGAATTCCAGGATTTTGACCCAGCAACACTGAAGGAACGGTGATATATTTCAAAGTCAGGATGGTACGAGGCTGGAGGGGAACTTACAGGGGTATCTGCTGCCATTGTCCTTCTAGATGGAAGTGACTGTGGGTTTGGAAGGTGCTGTCTGAACAATCTTAGAGAATTTCTGCTGTGCATCTTGCAGATGGTACACATTAGTGCTACTGAATATCTGTGGTGGAGGAAGTAGATGCGGATGTGATGCTAATCAAGTGGGCTGCTTTGTTCTGGATGGTATCAAGCTTCTTGAGTGTTGTTGGGAGCTACATCGTATTCCATCACACTCCTGACTTGGGCCTTGCAGATGGTGGACAGGATTTGCGGCATTGGGCAGTGAGCGACTTGCTGCACCATTCCTAGCCTTTAACCTACTCTTAAAGCGACAAGATTTATATAGGAGAAAGTGACGACTGCAGATGCTGGAGATCAGAGCTGAAAATGTGTTGCTGGAAAAGCGCAGCAGGTCAGGCAGCATCCAAGGAGCAGGAGAATCGACGTTTCGTGCATGAGCCCTTCTTCAGGCTCATGCCCGAAACGTTGATTCTCCTGCTCCTTGGATGCTGCCTGACCTGCTGCGCCTTTCCAGCAACACATTTTCAGCACAAGATTTATATGGCTAGTTCAGTTTGTGGTTAGTGGTAACCCTCCAGGATATCGATGGTGGGGGCATCAAAAATAGTAACACCATTGAATGTCTGTGGGACAGCGATTAGGTTCTCTCCTGGGGGAGGTCATAACCAGGCACTTTTGTGAGATAAATGTTACTTGGCAAGCCTGGATACTGTCCAGGTGTGGCTGCATTTGGACATGGGCCTCCTCAGTATCTGAGCACCTTCTGGAGTTTCAGGAATTCTCTGGCGTTACAGCCAATGAGGTTCCCTGCTGAAATATAGTCACTGTTGATAAGCAGGAAACATGCACACATCACAATCCCTACAAACAGCACTGAGACAAAACAATTGAGAATTGTTGTGATATTGGTTGAGAAATAAACATTGGCCAGGGCACTGAAGAAAATTTTCTCAACTCCTCTTTGAAATTGTGGTCATGGGATCCTTCACCTCAAACTGAAAGTGAAGACCAGGCATTATTCACCAGTCTCTCTGACAGATCACACCTCCAACAGCACCTCCCTTAGTAGCACACACAACAGTTCAGCTTGGGTGACATGCTCAAAACTCCAGAACTGTAATTGAAATTACAACCTCCAGACACAGAGATGAGGCACCTATGATTAATACCCATGGTCTAGTAGGAAAAGATAAAAACCAGGGCAAGGACGATGAGGTAGAATCTTACCAAGCTTCCTCAGGCGCCAGCACCTCAGGTTTGGTGAAAAGATTCAGGCACTGTTCTAGTGTGAAGTAGCCAGCTCTGGCTGCCTCATTGGCTGAACTGGGATCTTCAATATACTCCAACTCCTTGGATTCCACTAACACATATTCCTTCTGTCTCTCATTGTTTTTCCATACCATTGCCAGAGAGACGCTGTCTGGCAACTCCAATGGAGCATCACCTATAAAGAAGAGAAGCCAGATTGACAAAGTGAGACATGAAGCACAAATCAGGAAGATTACTGCAAATAACGCTGTAAATGCTGGCATCCTGATGGAAACCACATCAATAAATTGGAGTGGTTCAACATTGGATACACTACAATTAAAACCTAGGGTTCAACCTTGGGTTGATTGAGGGACAAAAATTAGTCAACAATCCAGGGAAAACGGTGTCTTCCTTCCCTCAAAATCTGTTACATTCCTCTGTGGTGGTGGTTGGAGCCTGGTTTAAAAATATGCTCTCCGACAGCGCAACACTCCCTCTGCACTGACTCTCCAACAGCGCAGCACTCCCTCTACACTGACCTTCTGACAACAGAGCCTCCCTTAGTACTAAACCACTGATAGCCCAGCATCCCTTAGTACTGCCATGATCCTGATGGTATTATTGGAAAGGTCAGATCCTAGAATGAAAGCTTGTCTGAATGATCATATGTTTAACTTTTCTCTTTTTGTTAGTTTACATTAGTCTCTGAAATATACACACGAGTCTTCAGAGATCCTTGAACAACAAAACACAGGTTTATTATATTACATGAAAGAAAAATAAACCATGCCCTATATACATTCCAGTTAGGAAGATTTCAATATACTAATTAAAACAAAATTTCAACCTTTTTCCCCACAGTCTTCACAGAGACTCAAGTGCAGAGAAATTATATTCCTCCTTCAATTCCACATTTCTATTTAAACGGACTCCTTGCAGTTTTTCTTCTTTGAACTGTAGAGAAAATTTCACTATTCCTCTAAACCTGATGAAGAATGCTTTTAATTCCAATAACTGGTCGAGTTTTGTCCTAAGCTCTCCTGGTTTGGAAATCTCAAGCTGAAAGTACTGCTGCTTCAATGACTGGTTCCCTCTGAACTCAAAAATGCTTGCTAGGTCAGAAACTAAATAAAAACTTGCTTCTGAACTCAACTCATAAATCTTTGCTAAAACTCAGGTTTAACGTGCGTATGGTCATAAACCCAGAAGTATAGATGTCTCATTCCATCAACATTCCAATGGTTCTCCCAAACTCAATTGTAGTCACATACCTAAATGTATCAGTTCAAAGAAGGTAACTGTTGCAGAATGACTGATTTTGAAAACCTCAACAGCACTATACCACATCTAAATGCCTCCCCTTTTGAAAATAAAAAAAAAGTGACTGTATTTTGCGCACCTTTCAGCTTGGGGCCTATGCTCCTTAACAGCATGACCACCCTAGTTCTGTTATATATGACGCCACTGTGATTGGGTTCAAGCTGAACTGTTATTTCTTGTTGTGTTTGCAGTCTCTGACACATTTCAGCATTCCACTGCTTGAGCAGCCTGCCCATTGGAACACAAGCACTTGCCAGCAAGTGGGTGGACAGCAGAGTGTGCACACACATGCCTGAGGGGGGAGCAGTGCAGGATTACAAGGGCATGCAGCACCTAAGTAAAACAGGAGCCAGAATGCAGATATCAATATGTAGCGATTGATTTTCCTTTTCCCCCCTTGCCAGAGTTTCCTTGTCCATCAATTCTGATGAGACACTTTCTGGATCAGTGGTGCTGGAAGAGCACAGCAATTCAGGCAGCATCCGATGAGCATCTCTGATGAGACACTGTTTACTCAAACAATCATGTTGGAATAAAATGGATTACACTTTGTCAGAAACAGCCCTCTTCAGTTCACAGATGGTCAAACGCTTTGAGAATCTATTTAGCATGTTTGCCTTGCAGAAGAGTTGGATTGAAGAACTCAAGGTTGTTCTCCTAGCTCTGGCAGTGATTGTTACAGCAGGTGTCACTGACTGTTTGCAAGCTCCACTTTATTTCTTGAATGTGTTTTTCCAACAGTAGGCCCAACCCTAAACGCCACCTTTGGTCACTCACAATGTGCTCAGCAACACACCATTGCAGATACTAAGCCCACGGCTGGGCAGAAGCTGACATCACAGAATCATAAATATAAAGTCATGACGCATGGAAACAGACCCTTTGGTCCAACTTGCCCATGGTGACCAGACATCTGTTAAACCAGAGGCCGTGTTTAGAAAAGATTGCGCTGTATTCACTAGCTGCAGGTGCTGTGTAGTAGCAATCTGTATGAGTTTCTCATAGCAACCAAATTAAACCAGAGATAGAAATGCTCAGTGACCAATGGCCCCAAATAGCTGCAGCTGCCCTATATATAAAACAAGAGGCAATTGCTTTTCTTTCACAAACTGGTTTAGCACAGCAGCCGGCAAAGAGCTTAACAATAATCCACATTTAATAAAAAAATGCCTGTTGGCCTCACCTTTGTCTTCCATTTTCTGCTCTTTGTTTGAAGCGTCAATGATTTTGATGTAAAACTGTGGCGTGTGGAAGCGCACAGACTCAACTGGCTGCTGGTAACCAGGGATTGCAGCTATGGGGGTGGGGGGGGGGGGGGGGGAAGAGAGAGAGAAAAGGACATTGTAAACTGTTTTTATGCGCGCAGAAAGTATTACATACAGAATTGCTTAACTAGAGAGCATCAAAAAGGAAGCTGCCCGCCTGATAGAGTCTCCTCAGCTTCAAACATTTCACATGGAGTTGACAGTGAAACTATCTAGGACACAGTTTTAAACTTTCAGAAAAACGTTACACACTTCCTAAAGTTCCCAAGGGAATGTTTCTAGACAAAGTAGAGGTTACAGAAAGCGAGAGTTATTTGTCTAATTGTGGAGATAATGTGCATAGTTAAGGTTCCAAGGGCAAGTACATGTGGCCTTCATTTTCATATCTATTTTCACTATCAGGGTGCAGCATTCAAACTTGGCTAAATATGCTTATCTAGAATAATAATGGCAGCAGTACATGTGAAAATAAAAGTAACACAAGGTTTGTAAAAAGAAATATCCAATTGAACAGATGACCAATGGAGTTTTTCATTATGGTAGAATATTACAGATAGGTTTTAAAAATAGATAACATTCGGGATTTAACAAGCAGAAGAATTTCATCAGTTCCAGATGACAGATCTTGACATGAAATGTGAACTCTGTCTCTCTTTCTCCAATATTTTCTTATTTATTCCTACAGTAGGGTGCTGAGAATGAAGAAAGGTTGATAATCTTCAATATTCAGTACACTTTAAAAAATAGTTAATAACATGAAAGATCTATATCCAGAAGATAGCGTAATACGCCTACACTGAGGGTTTGCAAGGTTCAGATCACAATGAAACTGTGATGGGCAAAGTGAGAGAAAGGTCATCGATCAAGTTTAATACAGCCTGATCTTGCCTTCTCCCAGTTTAGTTGTGAGAGCACTCAAGCCCTTCAGTCATAGGGGGATGCAAGAGCAGTGATCTATTCTCACTTGGGTTTCAGTTGCCTGTTTCCACAGTGTGCCTAATTATACTGCTGTGATAATACAAATAATGCAGTGACTGAGTCCCAAATGTATGGCAGGCTGTGTTAACTAGAGGGGAGAATTTCACCCAGGCTTGAAAATTTCCTGACAATATCCCACCATGTGCAGGATAACTGGATACAGTTCATCTTTCACACAAACGCTCCAAGTTCATATAGGGAAGCTCCATATAGCTAAGATCAACAAACCCAGAATAGTGCAAAGTTCTACATGGATAACATGTGCCATGGATATTAAGTTGATGTATTGGTGGTATAGTAAGCTGCATGCCACAATTAGTTTCATGTCATTACAACCACCATTGTGCAGTGATAGAAGGCACTCTTGCGACGCAATGATAGCATTGCTACTTCTGAGCTAGAGAGCTCGGGTTCAAGTCCTACCCGACCAAAGGTGTGTTATAACATGTCTGCACAGGTTGATTGGAAAATTATTTCAGCAGCAATATGGGCCGGTTCTGATTCAAGGATATTACGGTAAAGCAACCACTTAATCTCCAAAGATGGCTCCTAATCAATTAAGCATTTTCTGTTTTCTATTCACTCATTAAAACCTTGCTTTCTTAATGGTGTGCTAAAATCACAATACAAGATAACTACAGTGCCTGGATTTAGGGAAAGACAACATTGTTAAAGCTGCAGACCATCGCTGCAGCTAAAAGATGAGATTTGATGCTTGAAAAAACTTTTCTTGTGCTCTTGGTTCTTATTGAAGAGGTGCAGAGGTACACTGTAGACAAGATGTCTCAGTTACTCAAACTAGGATTTATTTACTATACTGCCTTATCAAGACGGATTTGTGAAGACTGAAAAAAATCACCACCTTCGGGCTTCGGAGCTTTTTCGTAAGAGGTTTCCTTCTCACATCCAGTGTCTTCCTGTGACAATGGCTGCATTTCTGAGAATCCAGAGTCGTAGCTGTGAATGGAATCTTTGTCTCTACCTGGCATACTCATCCCCTTTGAGAAAGCAGAAGCCAGCAGGGGCTCAGAAACAGAGCTGGTTAAATAAGCACGGTGCACAGGCCTGATATCTCTCTGCTGAAGCTCCTGGGGTATCTTTCCATCACCTATCTCAGAGGTGGTAGTAGTTCCAGGGCTGGGCTGTACATTCTCCACTTTACAAGGTGGTGGGTCTGGCGAGATCCGGCCTGGCTGGAATGGGGGCTGGAACACATTTACCGAATACCTGCCAAAGAAAACAAAATTATTAATTTGACCATGTACAGCAAGACAAGCATATAATCCCACCCAGTATCGAACCATAGAATCCTACAAAGGAATTGTAATTCAGTTACGTCAGTGGCTTTAAAGTATTTATTCAATTGCTTCTTGAATTGTGTTAGGTTCAACCACTGCATTCCAGATCATTATTCACCTGAAGAATTCTTATCAACTCTGGTTCTTTTGTCAATTGTGGTAAAACTGTGACCTCTAACCTCTAGTCATCAACTCTAATAGTGGAAAGCTTCTCATTTACTCCATTGTGACATTTTCCCAAGCAGTGAGAGAGAGTCCTGTTGCCAGGGTCGGGGTGAAGTGCCCATGGGTTAAAAATGATACAATATTCATAACAGAGCACTTAGCGTGTAAAAGGTAGGATTGTGTCAGGGATTTGCAAAGTCTGGGTAAATCAGTCTGCCACATGGTGGAACCTGGTCAGTGCATAACATTTCAGTATCCTACATAAACAGGGAACTTGAAACCAAGTACAAGGATATAGCATAGCTCAGATTGCATTGCACTGAGGATTTGAGTAGCTTATCTACAACTAATAAATTAGATACTTTCAATAAAGTTTAAGGCACTTTGGACAAATTTGGCTGGTGTTTATGCTGCACATGAACCTTCTTTCACATCCCCCCCAACTTCATCTCAACTACCTATTGCTTTCTCCCTAATGTCTTAGCCTAGATTACCTGAAATACTTCCTGTCCATTCATCTCAAATGCTTCTTATGCTAGCAAGCTTCACATTCCAACTCCCCTTGCTCGAGTTCCCTCTTGGATTTATTGATTACTATCTGGTACAGATGGTTGCTAATGGAAGACTCTTTAAACACTCACACCTTAACAAAAACATTTTCTTGTACCTCGCAGTAAATATGACCACGCTTTAAATGTTCAGAATGTTGTGAAAAAAGCCTGGAGCACCAAGTTCAAGGGCAGGGTCCTCACTTGCACCTCAGAGCCTAAGAAAACTTGTTTGGGGGGGATGTTTTCCTTTGTAGGAGAGACTGGAACAAGGGAATAGAGCTCAAAAATTCAAGACAGAAATGAAGGGAAATTTTGTTCTTTCAGTTGGCCATGAGTCTGAAACTCACTTCTGAGAAAGGAGTAGAGCTGGGGTCATTCAATATTTTTACAGCAGAGGCACATAGTTTCTTGATGAACATGGGAGTCAAAGGTTATTGGGGGAAGGCAGGAATGTGGAGTTAGGCAACAATCAGATCAGCAATGACCTTAATCTTACTGAATGATGGAATAGGTTCAAAGGACCGCATGGGCCTACTCCTGCATTGATTACGATCAGCTAACGCAGCACAAGCTGTACATACTTGAAGGGGCATTTAAAATTCACACCACAAAGCCCACACGTTGGTGGAACAATGCAACAGCATTTAGCCATATGACTCGTAGGTCAAAGAAAAACACATCCCAGTGACTAAAAGCCTTCTTTATGTCACTATCTGAACGTTTCATAAAACCCCTCAGTAATGTTGAAATAATGTGAAAGGCATGCGGGTGGTACAATCTTTGTTTCCGGAGACAGTGGGAGTAAGGGCAGCTGTTATTTTGTTCCAGCGTGGGGTTAATTTATACAGTTCTTTATTAACTTATCCTTAAAATCACAGTACCTCGAATATCCCTCCAGCAGCTGTGCGAGTCTGGAATATGTGAGCCGGGACTCGGGAACGCTGATTATGAAGGGACAACCAATATTCTCTGCCCTGCACTGGTTTTTATGATCTGACCAATGGTTCATTTGACAAGTCCTGGAAATATAGAAAGAGATTTCACTGAACATGCATTACACAGACTTCTGCTAATGGTCAATTCCAAAAACGCACAGAAAAGGCAGACAGTTTCAGACATTCTGCATAACCTAGCTCTTTTACAGTTGCGAAAAGTAATGAACATTCTAACATAGGGATCCGTTCTCTGTGAACAATAAGCAAAAGGTTCAAACCTTGCGCTGTTTTTGAATTATCTGAGAGTTTGGGGAGGCTTATTGCTCTGTTACTTTCTTCATGATAATATCTCGGCAAGTCAACTTGCCAACCAAATCATAAATTGTTGCAATTGTTGGAAACGTGGTATTCTTGCATTCAGCCTGAATATCATATAAATGTCTCACTTCAGTAAAGTTCAAACTCTGAATGACCGAGCAACTGTCCAAAAATTGCTTTGCAGTTTTGAAATAACTTTCCTTCAAGGAACACTGCTTTTGTTGGAAAACTAATGACATGGTTTATTCACATGGTATTTTGATTCATACAGTAAACCAGTGAGAGGTACTGTGGTTATCCAATGACCCTTGATTGCTAATGCAGTGAACAGGAGGAGTTCAATTCCCACTGTGCAGTTTGAAAATCTAAATTCGGTTCTAAAATTAAAATCTGAAAATAACTTGAGAAATCCACATAAATTGACCAAGAAACTGTTGAATTATTTAGTAAGCCAATTGGTTTTCTTTTCAATGAAAACCCAATGAACTGTGGATACTGGAAATCAGCAACAAAAACAGAAATTGTTGGAAAAACCCAGCAGTCTGACAACATCAGCAAAGAGAAAGCGAGTTAACATTTCAGGTTGAGTGACCCTTCTTCAGAACTGATTGTAACTAGGAAAAGGTTGATATCTACTCTGAAGATGGGGAGGAGTAAAGATAGGTGGAGATGGAGGCCAGAGAGAGAGAGAGAACAGCAGTTGGATAGACAAAGGGATCAGCATTGGTCAGCCCGAAAGAATCAATAGCTGCTAATGAGATCATAAATTGTTGAAAACCGATGTGATGATCGGGCCTGGAGTCTGGGAGCAAGGGTAAGGACAAGGGCCTGGGAGAAGGTGCTCAACTCTTAAAATTATTGAACTCAGTATTGAGTCCTGAAAGTTGCAGGGTCCTCAAGTGGAAAATGAGATGCTGTTCTTCCAGATTGCACTAAGCTTGGCTGGAGCACTGCAGCAAGCTCAAGATAAAGATGCTAGCCATGGAAGAATGCGGTGCGTTGAAGTGGCAGGTAACAGGAAGCTTTGTCAGCACTTGATCTGCTACCACAATCAACCCATTTTTAGCTTCTATTGGTCTCTATTAGCAGGTATTGGTAAGCCTTCTTAACAACTTGCTGGACCTGCATGCTAGTTGTCAGAGACTTTTTGACAGGGACACTCAAGTCCCATTTTACACTTTCCAACCTCCGACTATTTAAGCAATAATCTGCACGTTTTGTTCCTCCTACCAGAGTAGATTACTTGACATTTAAATGAGCTCCAAGTAATGTGCCAAGTGTTGCCAGGGTTGGAGGGTTTGAGCTTTATGGAGAAGTTGAATAAGCTGGGGCTATTTGCCCTGGAGCATCGGAGGCTGAGGGGTTACCTTATAGAGACTTATAAAATCATGAGGGGCATGGATAGGATAAATAGACAAGGTCTTATACCTTGGGTGGGAAGAGTCCAGAACTAGAGGGCATAGGTTTAGGGTGAGAGGGGAAAGATTTAAAAGAGACCTAAGGGGCAACTTTTTCCACAGAGGGTGGTGCGTGTGGGGAATGAGCTGCCAGAGGAAGTGGTGAAGGCTGGTACAATTGCAACATTTAAGAGGCATTTGGATGGGTATATGAATAGGAAGGGTTTGGAGGGATATGGGCTGGGTGCTGGTGGTGGGACTAGATTGGGTTGGGATATCTGGTCAGCACGGATGGGTTGGACCGAAGGGTCTGTTCCCGTGCTGTACATCTCTATGACTCTATGTTACGCTAACTGTTCAACATCAGTTTGAAGGGAAATAAATGCTAGCTTTGCTGGCAATACTCACAGGGAAAAATGAGAAGACATTTTATGCCATTCTAGAACTTCAGCACCCCCTAGTGTAGGAGCATTGCATTGAAGAAACAATCATTTGGATGATGCACTTTTTAAAAATACTGTATTCATTTTTGGGATGAGGGTGTCACTGACCAGACCAGCATTTATTATCCAGTCCTACTTGCCCAGAGGGCAGTTAAGAGCCAACCACATTGCTGGGGGTCTGGAGTCACATGTAGGCCAGACCAGGTGAAGACGGTAGTTCCCCTCTCTAAAGAACATTAGTGAACTAGATGGGTTTTCCTGACAATTGATTCATGGTCATCATTAGACTCTTAATTCCAGACTTTCATTGAATTTTCATTCCACCCTCTGCAATGGTGGGATTTGAACCTGGGTCCTCGGAACACTATGTGGGTCTCTGGATTAACATTCCAGGGAATAATACCACTTCGGAGGACAGATACCCGATCAGATAGATTATTTTTGTCTCGTGTCATTGTCTGCCTAATGATGGTCATTCTGCGATGATACAATTTCACATGCAGCCAACAATATCACACCAAATTCAACAGAACGAACTGAATTCAATAAATTGCTTTATCAAACATAACTGCTTGCAAGAAGCATGGGAGAAGATACTGAAACAGAGGTATCATCTTAACACTTATCAGCCAGTCAATCCAACCAGTACCCTTCTTCCATCTGTGTAGTGTGAGCAGATATGAAAATGAGAAAGAAAACCAATGCCCACTGTTGATATTTATGGCAGTACTCTATGGATTTAAAGGTCTGACTCACTGGTTGCAGTAGGCGACTCGGTAGCAACTAGTACATCGCCGCAACTTTTCATCAGGCTGCTGTGGCTTCTGACAGGCAGCACATTTGTTGATTGGGATGTTAGGGATTAACAGTCGCTATAAACAGAGAGGCAGAAAATTAGACATGTCTACCAGCTGGGAGAGTCAGTTACAGCATGAAACACTCAACATACAAACAGCCTAAATAACAGAACAACAGTGAATACAGCTAATGTGTTTAAAGGTCATTACTAGGGGAGATTAAAAAATACGTTACATTCAACAATTATGAAACATGGCCACCAGACAACACCAGTATCAATCAGCTTAACATTTCAATGTAACTGAAGGACAAGCATGGAATGTTTGTAGCTGTGGAGGATGAGAAATGAATTTTCTCCACAGGCATACAACTTTGCAACTATTCAGTTAACTAGGAAAATCTATTATTCTAATTGTGTCAGTCAAATAGTAAACAAGCCTGTAACAGAGACAAATGTCTCACAGTGAGAAGTAGTCTCTATAGCTATGGGCTCTGATCCTTTTTTTAAAAAATGGGATTTAGACATTACTGCCCATCTCTGATTGTCAACTTTTCACGGGCAATGAGCTGCCTTCAGGATGTAGTTCAAGAAGCCAGCTTACCATCACTTCCTTAAGTGCAATAAATGCTGGCTGAGCCAGCAATGCCCACTTCCTATGAATGAAGTAATCATTTCCACACTGCATGTGGACACCAGGACACTGAATACATTTGAGGGGGAGACAGAATTTTAATTAGCAACAGGTAATGGGGAGCAGGCAGGAAAAGTGGTGTGATGCTGACATGAGATCAGCCAAAATCCAATTAAATGGAGGAGCAGTTTTGAGGGACTGAATAGCTACTCCTACTTCTAGTTCTTCGGAATACAAAACGATACTTGGGATGGTTATTAAGTGCAAGCCTGTTAATGTTGTACATATCCATGAATAAAAATAACAGATGACTTCAATCTAGTGCTCATCTGATGTTTAGAATACTGCATTTTCCATAGGAACGTAGAGGGAATCTCCTCTCCCCGAGTGTGAGGAGATAAAGTGCAGCACATCTACCTTCACCAATCAGAGAATAATTAACCCAGGATAGCACTGGCACCTTCCATACTGCTCATGTGAATCACCATCTGCTGAGCTAATCTGAGATTGCATCTGCAACATGGGCACAGCTTCTAGTGGTGGAAATCCACAAAACTATACAGTGGTTTGATAGAGTGTGGGAGAATGACTGACAGCGTTTTTATCAAGTACTCTCTTGGGAAGAGTGTGGTGCTGGCTCCACCAATATTTGCTATCGATCCCAGGCTGTTCTGAGGTGGTGGGGGTGGTGAGCTTTCTTGAGCTGTATCTAGCTGGTTTACTATAACTGAGCAACTCACTGGGTCACTTCAGGGAGCAGTTAAGAGCCAAACACACTGCTGAAATACTAGAGTGTTATAAATATGCCCAAGCTGGGCAAGGACTCAGGTTTTCTTTCCTAAAGAACATTGTGAAACAATGCGTTTTAAAAACAATCCTACAACTCCATGGCCATTTTTACTGACACCAGGTCTTAAAACTGAACCCTCAAACAGCCACTGGGGGTTTTGAAGTGCCATTCTCCCAGTTACTAGTTTAGACTCTAGATAATTTGTCTACTAATAACCATGACATGGAATTGCCTACACAGCATCCTCAGCCTGCTGTCCAAGCAACCCAGGAAGGGATATCAATGACAGACAGTGCAAACATTCAAGAACTGAGAGCCATTTCATGTACAATGACTGGTCAATATTCAGAGCTAGAATCAGGACAAGGTAAACAGCAAAAGTAGGTACCTGTTGTACATTCAATTCAAGCACCCTCTCCTTTGCAAGATCCTTAGTCAACACTTCAAAGCAGAAGAGTGTGTCACTGGGGGAAACTGTATCCAGGGATTGAGACGTTTGAAATACCCGATGGAACCTATTCCTTGCAACCTACAGGGATGCCAGTAAGTCAAAAATGAGAGATTAGTGGATAATCCAGCCTTTTTCATAAGTAATTAAGAGTTGGGGATCAGTAGGTTATTCAATCCTGTAAGTGCAGAGTTAAATAAAGTAAAACACCCTCTACACTGTCCCCATCAAACACTCGCATAGAATCCCAACAGTAGAGGGGCTATTTGGCCCACTGAGCTCACAGTGACCCTCCAAAGAGTAGATCACCCAGATCCACTCTCTTACCCTATCTCCATGGCCCTACGCCTCCCACGGCTAATCCACCTAACCTGCACATATTTGGATTCTGGAAGGGAACTAGAGCACCTGGTGGAAATATGGGGAGAATGTCTGTGTGGAGTTTATGCAGTCACCCAAGGTTGGAATTGAACAGAGGTCCCTAGTGCTGAGAGGCAGCAGGGCAGGGATTGCAAGGGGCTTGAAAGAAAATGAAATTCTCTCTATTCTACTGAGTGTGTCTCAACTCCATTGACTCAATTCCTTCCTGTGGCATCAGTAAGACTGTAAATACAACACTTTGTTGCTATCTCATTCTCATTAGCTCGAGGACATTATTAAAAGTAATTTCATTCAGACTTTAAGGCCATCTCTACTCTAAGGGAGAAAGTGAGGACTGCAGATGCTGGAGATCAGAATTGAGAGCGTGTGGTGCTGGAAAAGCACAGCAGGTCAGGCAGCATCCGAGGAGCAGGAGAATCAATTCCTTCATCAGGAATGAGGCTTGTGAGCTGGGGCTAAGAGATAAATGGGAAGGGGCTGGCGTTTGGGGGAAGGTAGTTGAGAAAGCGATAGGTGAATGAAGGTGAGGGAGGTGGTGATAGGTCAGAGGGGGAGTGATGGACAGGTTTGGAGGGCAGTACCGAGTTGGAGGCTTGGAACTGGGAAAGTGTGTGTGTTGGGGGTGGTGATGGTGGGAGAGGAGGAGGTGAAATGAGGAAACTGTTGTAATCCACATTTATCCTGTGCAGTTGCAGAGTCCCGGGGGGAATATGAGGCATTCTTCCTCCAAGCATCGGGTGGTAATGGTTTGGCGGTGGAGGTGAAGCTGCATGTCCTTGACAGAGTGGGAGGGGGAGTTGAAGTGTTCAGCTACAGGGCGGAGGGGTTGGTGGATGCAGATGTCCCAGAGATATTCTATGAAATGATCCACAAGAAGGCATCCTGTCTCCCTGACATAGAGGAGACCACACCGGGTGCAACAGATGCAGTAGATGACATTGGTAGAGGTGCAGGTAAATTTCTGATGGATGTGGAAGAATCCCTTGGAGCCTTGGACGGAGGTGAAGAGTGTGGTGCGGGCGCAGGTTTGGCACTACCTGTGGTGGCAGGGAAAAGTGCTAGAAGTGGGGCATGGACGTGTTGAGGGAGTTGTGGAGGGAAGGGTCTTTTTGAAATGTGGATAGGGGTGGGGAGGGAAATACATTCAAAGTTTGTGCGAAGATTTGTAGCTCGGGTGCTTGTTGCTGTGGTTCTGCCAGGGGACGAAACGTTTACAACAAAATCTTCCAGCTCGGCGAAGGGAAATGCATCTCTGGTGGTGAGGTCCGTTTGTAGGTGGCAGAAGTGGCAGAGGATAATGCATTGTATGTGGAAGCTGGTGAGGTGGAAGGTGAGGATGAGGGGAGTTCTGTCCTTGTTGCGTTGGGAGGGGTGGGGTTCAAGGGCAGTGATGTGTGAGGTTGAGAAGAAGTGCTGGAGGGTATGGTCAACCATGTGGGAAGGGAAGTTGCGATCATGGAAGAAGGGGACCATCTGGGACTTTGAGGTGGAATTGGTCATCCTGGGAACAGATGTGGCAGAGGCAGACGAATTGGGAATAAGGGATGGCGTTTTTACAGGATGTAGGGTGGGAGGAGGTGTAGTCTAGGTAGCTGTGGGAATCACTGGGCTTGTAGCATATGTCTGTGGTTAGTCGGTCGCCAGAGATGGTGATGAAGAGGTCCAGGAAAGGGAGGGAGGTGTCCGAGGTGGTCCAGGTGAATTTGAAGTTGGGGTGAAAGGTGTTGGTAAATACACAGTCACAGAGATGTACAGCCAGGAAACAGACCCTTCTCTCCAACTCGTCTGTGCCGAACAGATATCCCAACCCAATCTAGTCCCACCTGCCAGCACCTGGCCCATATCCCTCCAAACCCTTCCTATTCATACACCCATCCAAATGCCTTTTAAATGTTGCAATTGTACCAGCCTCCACCATTTCCTCTGGCAGCTCATTCCATACACGTACCACCCTATGTGTGAAAAAGTTGCCCCTTAGGTCTCCTTTATATCTTTTCCCGCTCACCCTAAACTTATGCCCTCTAGTTCTGGACTCCCCTACCCCAGGGAAAAGACTTTGTCTATTTATCCTATCCATGCCAGCCATAATTCTGTAAACCTCCATAAGGTCACCCTTCAGCCTCCGACACTCCAGGGAAAACAGCCCCAGCCTGTTCAGCCTCTCCCTGTAGCTCAAATCCTCCAACCCTGGCAACATCCTTGTAAATCTTTTCTGAACCCTTTCAAGTTTCACAACATCTTTCCGATAGGAGACCAGAATTGCACGCAATATTCCAACAGTGGCCTAACCAATGTCCTGTACAGTGCAACATGACCTCCCAACTCCTGTATTCAATACTCTGACCAATAAAGGAAAGCATTCCAAACGCCTTCTTCACTATCCTATCTACCTGCAACTCTACATTCAAGGAGCTATGAACCTGCACTCCAAGGTCTCTTTGTTCAGCAACACTCCCTAGGACCTTACCATTGAAGTGTATAAGTCCTGCTAAGATTTGCTTTCCCAAAATGCAGCAGCTCACATTTATCTGAATTAAACTCCATCTGCTACTTCTCAGCCCATTGACCCATCTGGTCAAGATCCTGTTGTAATCTGAGGTACCCCTCTTCACTGTCCACTACACCTCCAATTTTGGTGCCATCTGCAAACTTACTAACTATACCTCTTATGTTGACATCCAAATCATTTATGTAAATGACAAAAAGTAGTGGGCCCAGCACTGATCCTTGTGGCACTCCACTGGTCACAGGCCTTCAGTCTGAAAAACAACCTTCCACCACCACCCTCTGCCTTCTACCTTTTTGAGTCAGTTCTGTATCCAATTGGCTAGTTCTCCCTATATTCCATTAGATCTAACCTTGCTAACCAGTCTCCCATGGGGAACCTTGTCGAACGCCTTACTGAAGTCCATATAGATCACATCCACTGCTCTGCTCTCATCAATCTTCTTGGTTACTTCTTCAAAAAACTCAATCAAGTTTGTGAGACATGATTTCCCACGCACAAAGCAATGATGACTATCCCTAATCAGTTCTTGCCTTTCCAAATACATGTACATCCTAACCCTCAGGATTCCCTCTAACAACTTGCCCACCACCGATGTCAGGCTCACTGGTCTATAGTTCCCTGGCCTGTCCTTACCACCCTTCTTAAACAGTGGTGCCACGTTAGCCAATCTCCAGTCTTTCAGCATCTCACCTCTGACTATCGTTGATACAAATATCTCAGCAAGAGGCCCAGCAATCACTTCTCTAAGTTTCCACAGAGTTCTAGGGTACACCTGATCAGGTCCTGGGGATTTGTCCACTTTTATGCGTTTCAAGACATCCAGCACCTCCTCCTCTGTAATATGGACATTTTACAAGATGTCACCATATATTTCCCTACATTCTATATCTTCCATATCAGTCATCGATGTAGAGAAGGAACAGGTGGTGGAATGGTGTCGATGTAACTGCGGAAGGTAGACTGTTCCAGATATCTGACAAACAGGCAGGCATAGCTGGATCCACTCTACTCCAACTCTGGTTCAACACATTTTTCATAGTTTCACTGCTGTTCATTCCCTTCTCCCCATTCTGTCAAATCCAACAGCCATTTTCTCAACTGTCGACATTAGTCTCCAAAGAAAATGCAAACATCGTTTGAAATGAGCCCCCTTGTTCTGGAGATTAATCTTTTATTTCTGGAGACTGGAGGACAATTCTAGCAGATTCACGCTGCATATGAAGCTCGGTGAAAGGCTAGTGTCAAAGGCAATGTCCCGGTGGGCTCTCCCTGCTGGCGTTTTAGTCTTGTCACCTGCTTAGTTTGAGGAACTCACCTCCGTCAGTCGTAGTGTGTCAGCTTTCACTTTCATATTGCGGGAGATCGCGTCAAGGACATCGGCTGCACTCGCATTCTCCTTACTCACACTCACCAAGACCTGGCAGCAGGAAAGGAGACAACTAACTCAGCAACCTATATTCAGATAGCGTCCTTTAAATTATCCCAAGGTACTTTGCAAAAGCAATAACAAAACTAAATCTGACACTCAAAAATACATAGCAAGAAGCTGGTCAAAAAGTTCTGCTTGAAGAGGGTCTGATAGGAAAGAGGTAGAGAGATGGAGGGGGTTAGGGAGGGACTGCCAGAGCTTAGTGCTTCGATAGGTGAAGACACAGCCACCGATAATGGAGGGACCAAAATCAGGAACACTCGCAAGGCCTTAATTAGGGTAGTGCTGAGATCTCAGGAGATTGCCAGACCAGTCCTATGTACTATGTTAAAAATCACAACACCAGGTTATGGTCCAACAGGTTTATTTGGAAGCACTTCCAAAGTGCTTCCAAATAAACCTGTTGGACTATAATCTGGTGTTGAGTGATTTTTAACTTTGTCCACCCCAGTCTAACACCGGCATCTCCAAATAATATCTACTATATAAAAGTGAATGAGTCACGTGTGAAAGTGAGGGGATTTACTTTTGTGGAGCCCGACTGGAATTTTCTGATGTGGAGTGTGACATACCAAACTGATCATCATGATGCTTCGAGTTTATTAGGCTAATTAAAATTCAGCTACCATTATCCTACAAGAAGAGACAGAAGGTTGGAGAGCATTGAAACAGCAGACTGGAAATAAAAAAGTTCCATGTTTCTGCGTGTCAGGAGATGTTACACATGAGGAAGTGGTCAGTCTCGGTGATGGAGAGGATATGGGGTCAGCTGCATGGAGGAGTTAATACCATAATAAGGATCAAATGCTTGAAATATTATGTTCTCCCCAAAATGACATCTTACCCAAAGAGAAAACAGCCAACATTCAGTGGTTTTTCCGAAGCATGGAAATTTCCAGCTGGCAGGATCATTTTCACCATCAATCTTAAAGGGAGTGGGTTGAATGAGCTGAAAGATATATGCTGCTCCAGTGAGGATTTGACCAACAACACAAACTACCAGAAACTGGCAGTTCTTACCTTTACTGGCTTCTTATGAGGCTCCTTGGCAAAAAAATAAACAGTCAGCAACTTCTGCTTCTGTGGCAGGGGAACGGACAGGTAGAGGAATGGATCGAATGTGATCGACACCTGGAAAACAAAATTTTCAACCAAGATGGCAACAATGTCGAGGATGTCGACAAGAATCAAAAGCACGACTAAAACAGGAAGATAAGGCAGAAAATGGGAGAGAGGAGAGAGAAAGGAAAGTGCAAATGGAAAAAGTATGACACAGTTGTCTCCTTCCTGATGTGCAGTCATCAGCCACATCTCCTCTACAGGGAGCAGGTGAAATGGCATTCAGCAACACCCTGAGCTTGAGAATGCCAGTGGAGGAGGAGTGTCACTAACAGCCGGACTCAGTCAGGGACTGCATGGTGCTCTAACAGTCTCAGGGCTCCAGGAAAGCTGTGCTCAAAGCAAGCAATGACTGTGTAGGCCATGGATGTGTTTGCAATGCTTTCACCACCAGGTGCTCCCTAGTACAAGATAAAAGATAATGCAAAGAAAAGATTCCGTTCTGAGCTGCCAATGCTAAGGTCCACAGCATGTGCACAATATTCTGAATCTTCAGATGAGCATACTCAATGCAACCCTCAGCAAACCAGGGTCACAGTTGGTGCCAGATTTGTCCTTTAGGCTCTCTGTCACAAACGCTGCCCTTGTCCAACACACCCGAATGCATGCATACAGCCCGCAGGCAGGCAGCTCGGAACATCTAGTCTGGGGTGAATGCACAACCCAAAGGAAAGAAAAGTGCCTTTGTGCCATTATTCTTATACTGGTTATTCTCTTTTGGATTTATTTTAACACTTGACCCCATCATCCAGGGGTTGTTCAGTCTTCTGAGAAAGTGCTGTAGCACCAGTTTGTCACCTCCAGGTGAAGATGCAAAACCAAGGTTCTGCCTACTACCCTAGATGGATGTAAAAGACCCAGTGGCACTAAGAAAAGAACAGGGAACCCTGAAGATTATATTACAACTGTAATATCTTCCAATCTCAAAAGTTTGAACTTAATTTCTAATTCTGTCCCTGGCCTTGGCGCAGCCCATCTCTAATCACCTCCAGCTCCACGATCTCTGCACTGCTCCAATTCTGATCTCCCAAAAGGACACGGTTTTAACTGCTTCACTATTGGTGGTCACACCTTCAGGTGTCTGGACCCCCAGAGTTCTGGAAAAACCCTCTTGTGCCCCTGAAAACTCCTTCCATGTTCGAGCTTCTGCCCCAATATCTCTTTACATGATTTGGTATCATTTTGTTTTATGATGCAACTAGTAAATACCTTGAGACATTTTGTGATAAAGGCTCGCTATAAATATAAATTGTTGTTTAAATCTATCCACATTTAAAACAGTATTTTGAGGAATGCTGCCACCTAGTGTTTTAAGAACAAAAAAGTTTTCCCTAAACTTGAACATCAAGTCCAGCTGCATCTTCCAACAAGTGCATGCACTAATTCAGTTTTTTATTAATGTCTGTGCTGTTGAGTTCAGAGTGAGTGCATGTTCCCAGTGCCAAGACTGCCCCTGCCATCTATACATGTGTAGGTGACATTAGGAAAATGCGCCAAAAAATGTGTTGCTGGAAAAGCACAGCAGGTCAGGCAGCATCCAAGGAGCAGGAGAATCGACGTTTCGGGCATAAGCCCTTCTGCAGGAATTATGCCCGAAACATCGATTCTCCTGCTCCTTGGATGCTGCCCGACCTGCTGCGCTTTTCCAGCAACACATTTTTCAGCTCTGATCTCCAGCATCTGCAGTCCTCACTTTCTCCACATTAGGAAAATGACCAAGTGCTGACACTTCTGTAGGTAGCAGCTGTGCTTGCATATCCTTTACAGCATTTACAAAGGTATGAAGTAATAGGATTGACCCAATTGAACCAATTACCTCCATGGACTGTCTAAATAACCATTGCTTGTTTTTGGTGGAGGTTGAATTCTGGGGGCACAGACTCTGCCACAGGTAAGGTCGGTGGTGTTGCAGTTCACAGCCAGTCAGTCAAGGCTCCTGTTCATTACACAATGAACAAAACTGGATTGCAGTCTAATTTTCCTCAGGGTGGAGATGGATTAACCTCAGATTTTGCAACCTGCCAGACAGCTGACACTCAGGGCTTGATTCCAAACTGCAATCAGGGTAAACAGGTACGTCAGATCTGTGTCCACGGCACATGTGGTGATGTTGCACTGCAAAGCTATTTATGTGCGCACTGTGGAAGTGACAATAAATACTGCCAGACTTTAAACTCCTCCAGAAACACTTTCTTCAAATACTTTACACAAGCTATTGAATTCGCTATTTTGACCTTTCAAACTCTCAGAACAACACTTCACTGATATTTTCAGACAACACTTGCAAGGTTCAGTAACCTCTAAGTTGAAACATAATTTATAAGGATAGGCACATCACAGATTCACAAGTCAGTGACAATGCCTGGTTTCCAAGATCCAGGAATTCATAAATCCTATTTTTAAAAATCAGACCAAACAGAGTCCTGTAACTTTGGGCATTTCCTTGCCCATTTCTAACTTGTGCTAGGTTCAAAGCTGTGCTTTATCACTCCTTTTGCAAAATTGCCTAAAACATGCAATCGTTTGTGATAGTTAATGATTTCTGCACCCTACTGGTGTTACGTTATAATGTAGGAACTAGCCAGCCAAATGACACACAGTGAAGTGGCAGAAAGAACAAGATAATGGTCATATTGCCTGCTTTCAGTGATGTTAGCTAATTGTACAGGATAGATGGGAGGATTCACCTACTCTTTTAGCAGAGCAGCAGGAGTAGGCTGCTCAACACTGAGTTTATTTCACTAGTGAACGAAATCATTGCTAATCACCCGTTTAGCTGTTGCCAGCCTTGTTTGATTATTTCAGTATTTTTTCATTTTCACTTGATGGCTTCCAGACCCCATTGTTAGCTTCAGACTTCTTGACAGGCCTGTGTTTTAGATTTGAGTTTCCCTTTGTGTGAAGTGGTACTCTTGACATTACTCTTGAATTACTTCCTGAAGAAGGGCTCATGCCCGAAACGTTGATTCCCCTGCTCCTTGGATGCTACCTGACCTGCTGCGCTTTTCCAGCAACACATTTTCAGCTCTGATCTCCAGCATCTGCAGTCCTCACTTTCTTCATTACTCCTGAATGGCAGCTTACTCTAGACTTGATCAAACCAAAGGAAAGTGTTTCACACTGACTAACTATTTAAACCTTAAAATAGTACACTGAATCTTTTACACCCATCTGACAAGGGCCTCAGTTTAATGTCTCATCTGAAATAAAAATGACATAGGTCTTACTCTCCGGATACAATTTGAGGGATTGAGTCACTTACCACTGCACCACACAATTAAATTTACCCTGTCAGTCTCTCACCTTGTAACATATGGGGCACACCAACTTTGACTTGTACTGACCCTGGAAGAGATCCACGATAAAGGAATCATTTCGCATCTTGTGACGTTCCCAGGCCTCCTCTGCCACCACCTGAGAGACATGTCAATCTGTCAAAGAACTGGAGACCTTGAAACTGTAGAATAACTTAAACTACATTGTTAAACTACATCTTGAAAGGTCATGACCTGAAACAGCTTCTCTCAACAGATGAGTCCAGACTTGCTGTATATTTTCAACACTGTATATACTGTAGAATTGTTTTTAATTTGCATCACACCAGATGACAATTCAGTCATATCATTACCATTTAACTGTGCCTGTGGGTTATTTGTACAGTAAAATTGAAGGAGAATACAGGCCATACAAATTGAACCAGGTAGGCATGCTTACTTGCAGTACGTTACACAACAGATTGTAGTGTGTTAACAGGGTGGGGCTGGGAACAGATTCTCACACACAAATCAAACAGCTCAGTCATGTTCAGTATTTGTGCTTTCCTCAGTAGTGTTATTTTAAGGTTGGATAGAATGAAGTCCAAATTGAAGCTAACATTTATCCAAGATCACAACTTCCCAAATCATGAAACAGAACTAGAGGAATGGGACTAATGGCATTAGCTTTCCAAGGAATCCGAACAGACACCATGGGTTGAATGGCTTATGTCTACACTGCATCATTCCATTTTTAGTTCTTAGCTTATTACCACTCTCTGGGATTCTCCAGTCAGTCTCTCAGCCCCCAGCCTGACTTGGCACTGTTTGAAATCGATCAGGACCTCACAGGTAGATGTTTTTAGATCAGGAGCAGGTGTGCCCTGAAACCAAAACCACAAGTATCACAGGTATCACAACTCTAACAAGAATCTGCTGGTTATCAAGCACAGGTTTAGCACTGTCACCCGACAGATGAGACAATATTACAACTATATATTTAATGTATAGAAAATGAACATTCACAAGCAGCACACAGAGGTCATGAACACATGGAGCACTTGCCATCTTTTCCAGCAACACTAGATTGACAGTATCACAGGTGACAGGTCAATCAATGTGTGGCCAAGTGGTATCAGAACAAGATGGTCACATAGTTAAAAAATGGCACCCTTAAGCTTTATAAATAGAAAACAGAAGATCTGATTCAAAACTTTTCTAAGCTCGCAAGGGTATTTTGTCCACATCTGGGCACTGCAACGTACAATGTTAAGGGCTTAGGGTGGCACAGTGGTTAGCACTGCTGCCTCACAGCGCCAGGGACCCAGGTTCAATTCCAGCCTCAGGCAACTGTCCATCTGGAGTTTGCACATTCTCCCCGTGTCTACGTGAGTTTCCTCCGGGTGCTCGAGTTTCCTCCCACAATCCAAAGATGTGCAGGTTAGGTGAACTGGGCATACTAAATTGACCATTGTGTTCAGGGATGTGTAGGTTAGATGCATTGGTTAGCGGTAAATGTAGAGTAATAGCGTAGGGGAAAAGGTCTGGTTGGATTAATCTTCTGAGGGTCAGTGTGGACTTTTGTTGGGCCAAATGTTGTTGCGCCTGTTTCCACACTGTAGAGATTCTGTGACAAGATGGTGCAGTAATTTACTCAAATAGCACCACGGATGAGTGAATTACAGCCATGAGAAAGAAACTGGAGAAGCTGGGACTGTTTTCCTGAGAGCAGGAAAGGTTTAATGAAATTTTAATGGAGACTATTAGAAATCAATGTTTTTAATAGGGAGTAGGTAGTCAGGAAAATCACAGAGTAAAGGACACATTGTCATTTAATTGGCAGAACAGTGGAGGCCACTTCCCTTCTAATTTTCTGTTTTAATTGGAACATGAAAAGCCTTTCCACACTATAACCAGTTGATCAATTTACACTATAAACACTGTGCATTTAATGCTATTCCCAGAAACATGTGTCCAAAACTACAAATTCTCTGGGACCCAATTACAGAGAAGGGACAGCACCACAGTTTTTAAAAAAATGTACTGTTAAGGGATATGCCTGCAAAACAAAAAACATGCCCGTTTAATATGGAGCATTTGTATAGCAGTCAGCGAACAACTGGAGTTCCAGGTCAGTGCCACCAGGCACCATGATGTACCTCATCTGGGCGCCCATCAGAATCCACGGTCTCGGTGTATGGTTTATTCTGTATTCTATTGAGGTCCTCATGGAGGCCATCCAACAGAAACGCCATGAATTCCTGAGCATCATGTTGAGCGTAACCAGTGAATTGGCTTGCTTTACTCGCTACAATAGCCTAGCAGGAAGGAAAAACATCATGTAACAAGCACATATTTGGAGTCAGAAATAAAACTTTTAGCATTTGGGTCAGACAAGTTTGAAGCAATATCTAACAAAGATGGTTCCTTTCCTTTCCCAGTTGGCTCTCTCTTCACTTTACCTCACTAACAAGCACCTATAAAGAATGGGCCCTATTTGACCATTCTTTCAGCCAGGTTACCCAGAGTTCCACCCCAACTCCTACCCAGCCAAACTGGAGCCCAGAAACTGTTTTGAATGGGTCCAAATGTAACCTCGTACAAAGAACAATGCAGCACAGGAACAGGCCCTTCGGCCCGCCAAGCCTGTGCCAACATGTTTTGCCCTTCCACACTTGCGCTGTCTGCACTTTCAAGATGCGTACCCCTCTATTCCCTTCCTATTCATGTATTCATCCAGGTGTTTCTTGAATGCCGATATTGTTTCTGCTTTCACCAACTCCTCCGGCAGCACATTCCAGGCAATCACCACCCTTTATGAAAAACTCACCTCATACACCTCTTAATTCCACCCCCCACGCCCCCAATCAGCCCCTCCACCCTGAGAAAAAGCCTCATACTTTCCATTCTATCCATGCCATTCGCAATCTTATAAACTTCCATCAGGTTGCCCCAAGCCTCTTTCGTTCCAGTGAAAACAAACCCAGTCTATCCAACCTCCTTAGCTAAAATCCCCCATACCAGGTAATTTTATGTATCCTGTCCAAAGAATCCACATCCTTCTGGCAGTGCACTAACCAGAAATGTACACAATTTTCCAAACGTGGCCTAACTAAAGTTCTATAAAGCTGCAGCATAACTTGTCTATCCTTATACTCCAGGCTGTTCCAATGAAGGCAAGCATGCCATAGGTCTTTGTTACTATCTTATCTACCTGCACTGTCACCTTTAGTGATCTGTGGACCTGCACAGCCAGATCCCTCTGCATATCGATACTCCTAAGGGTTCTGTCATTCACTATATAATTTGCACCTGGACTTGATCTTTCAAAATTCTTCACCTCACATTTGTTTAGATCAGATTAGATTAGATTACTTACAGTGTGGAAACAAGCCCTTCGGCCCAACAAGTTCACACCGACTTTGTCTGGAGTAAACTCCATTTGACATTTTTCTGTCCATGCCTCCAACCGATCTATACCCTGCTGTATCCTCTGGACAATCCTCATTATCCAGAACTCCAATCAAACCAGCTTTGTTTTCCTCCAAATCATTTATGCAGATCACGAACAGAAGTCCTAGCACTGATCCCTGTGGAACATCACTAGTCACAACCTTCCATTCCAAAACGCATCCTTCCATGGCTACCCTCTGTCTCCTGTGACTAAGCCAGTTGAGTATCCATCTTGCCAGCTCACCCCTGATACCATGTGACTTTATCTTTTGTACCAGTCTGCCATGAGGGACCTTGTCAAAGGCTTTACTGAAGTCCAGACAGACAAAATCAACTGCTTCTCCTTCAATCATCTTTATCACCTCCTTAAATAACTCAATCAAGTTAGCGAGGCACAACCTGCACAAGACTACGCTGTCTATCGCTAAGAAGTCCATTTGCTTCTAAATGCATATAGAGCTTGTCCCTGAGAATCTTTTCCAATAATTTCCCTACCACTGATGTGAGGTTCACAAGCCTGTAATTTCCAGGATTATCTCTGATATCCTCCTTAAACAATAGACAACATTGGCTACTCTCCAGTTTTCTGGGACCTCACCTGCGGCCAAAGAGGACACAAAGGTGTCTGTCAATACTCAGCAATTTGCTCTCTTGCCTCTCTCAATATTCTGGAATAGAACCCATCAGCAACCGGGGGCTTATTTACCTTAATATTTTTTAACCCCATGTTAAGAAATATCTAATGGAATTCACATCAAGTGGGTCTGAGAGAACGAGTACTAAGCAAGGAGGTGGACAGTTGACTAAAAGCTATAGAAGCAAAAAAATTCTAAACAAAAACCTAGAGTTTTATTGGACAGAGCTAAATAAACCAAAACAGTTAAGATGTAGATCAGCTAGATCAACCTTCCCTCAACGCTAGAACAGGCTTGAGGGGCTGAATATCCACTCTACTCCAACACTTCTGGTAATGTTTGGTATGTACCACGTAGTGTAGCTAATCCAGTAAAGTATCCTTGCAAGTTGGGGGTCTGAGCAGTCAACACAATTGTATTATACCTGCTCAATACCATATCACCATCCCTGCCATGTGGAAGAGCTTCTTTTAAAGAGAAATTAGGTGCTTTGTTAAACAGAGAACAAATCGTTCAAAGACCATTCAAATTCCCAGCTTTCGCTGCTGCTGTCACTTGATCAAGAATTGCAAGGAGATTCTGGGCAAACAATCCTGTCAAGGCAAGACATGATTGTGTTGACAAGACTGAAAGAATGTTTCCCCTCATCAGCCTATTGTATGTAAACAGGATCCATTTGGCCTCTCAAAGTCCTGTCATACAAGACTAGACCCTTCAGCTTGCCACTTAAATCATAGCTATCTGTAGATAGATAAGAAACAAGATTAAGATCCGAGTGTCTATGATGAGAAGTTTTGGAATATTTCTCATCAGTTCCTCCAGGTGACCAAGGGATGTCCATGAGACCACACCGATGGAGGTTTCCAACATTTGATGCCTAACTCCATGTATGACGCAACCTCCATTTCAACTAACATTCGAAGGGACACTGCACTCGCTATCCAAATCACCAAACCAGTTCCACAAATATATCTTCAGGAAAAGAAAGCCATCTACCCAAATACCTCCCCTTATACAAACTATGTGCCTTTAGTCCTTCCACGGCATAACCATTTAAATGCTTTTCTGACCAGAAAACTGCAGATTTTGTGTAAGCATTGGTGGAACAGGTTTAACGCCATCTGAATGACCATCTGTTTCCAACACTCACAAGATGTGACTAGTTTGTCTATTTAATTGGAAGGCCAACAGAGGGTTTGACATGGACCCTGAATTGGTGCTCACTCACCTTTAGCTTCGATGGCTGGTAGGCATGGTGTGTTCCTTTCCACAGGGCCCGCAGCAGCACCGCAAAGCCAATGGCCAGGCGGCCACCAGTTCCCAGAGGATTGTTGTAATTTAATTCAGACTCAAAACATCGATCTGATCAAATTTAGAGTGAGAGATATTCAGATTTAACTTGCAATGAGGGCTTCATCTTCCTACAGCAAAAACTCATTTGAAAAGTCAAATTAATAAACAATCACTTATTGTACATCATATCAAAGATTAAAGAAACTAGTTGAACTGAACAAATTACTTTGAGGTGCTATGAGTTACACAGTTATTCTGAGAGACATCACCAGGCCATGAAGAACACACCTAATTGATTAACTGATTTGATTTTTTTGTGTAGCTGAAAGACCTTGCTTAATTTAGCACTTTCCACATCCTTTTGAATGAAGCACTAGCAAATGTAGTCATTGCTACAATTTGAGTGTGGAAACCAAATGGCACACTCAAAGATCCCAGAAACAGCAGCAATGTTGACATGGTAATATGTTTAAGTGGTGCTGGTTAAGCCTGGGACAGTGGGAAGAACTCCCATGACCGTTCTCTAAAACAGTACCATATTTTACATCCACCCAACAGGCACACAAAGCCTTGAACATAATCTCAGGTGAAAGGTGGCACCACTGACAGTGTCATGAGGTATGGCGCTGGAAAAGTACAGCAGGTCAGGCAGTATCTGAGGAGCAGGAGAGTCGACCCTTCAGGCATAAGCCCTTCATCAGAAGTGTGTGAGTGAGAGTGTGAGTGTGTGAGTGAGAAGAGAAAGAAGAGAAGAGAAGAGAAGAGAAGAGAAGAGAAAGAGAAGAGAAGAGAAGAGAAGAGAAGAGAGAAAGAAGAGAGAAGAGAGAAGAGAAGAGAAGAGAGAAGAGAAGAGAAGAGAAGAGAAGAGAAGAGAGAAGAGAAGAGAAGAGAAGAGAAGAGAAGAGAAGAGAAGAGAGAAGAGAAGAGAAGAGAAGAGAAGAGAAGAGAAGAGGAAGAAGAGAAGAGAAGAGAAGAGAAGAGAGAGAGAAGAGAAGAGAAGAGAAGAGAGGAGAGGAGAGGAGAGGAGAGAAGAGGAGAAGAGAAGAGAGGAGAAGAAGAGAAGAGAGGAGAGGAGAAGAGAAGAAGAGAGGAGAAGAAGAGAGGAGAAGAGGAGGAGAGGAGGAGAGGAGGAGAGGAGGAGAGGAGGAGAAGAGGAGAGGAGGAGAGGAGGAGAGGAGGAGAGGAGGAGAGGAGGAGAGGAGGAGAGGAGGAGAGGAGGAGAGGAGGAGAGGAGGAGAAGAGGAGAAGAGGAGAGGAGGAGAGGAGGAGAGGAGGAGAGGAGGAGAGGAGGAGAGGAGGAGAGGAGGAGAGGAGGAGAGGAGGAGAGGAGAAGAGGAGAAGAGGAGAAGAGGAGAAGAGGAGAGGAGGAGAGGAGGAGAAGAGGAGAAGAGGAGAAGAGGAGAGGAGGAGAGGAGGAGAGGAGGAGAGGAGAAGAGGAGAAGAGGAGAAGAGGAGAAGAGGAGAGGAGGAGAGGAGGAGAGGAGGAGAGGAGGAGAGGAGGAGAAGAGGAGAAGAGGAGAGGAGGAGAGGAGGAGAGGAGGAGAAGAGGAGAGGAGGAGAAGAGGAGAGGAGAGAAGAGGAGAGGAGGAGAAGAGGAGAGGAGGAGAAGGGAGAGGAGGAGAGGAGGAGAAGAGGAGAAGAGGAGAGGAGGAGAAGAAGAGAGGAGGAGAAGAAGAGAGGAGGAGAAGAAGAGAGGAGGAGAAGAAGAGAGGAGGAGAAGAAGAGAGGAGGAGAAGAAGAGAGAGGAGAAGAAGAGAGGAGGAGAAGAAGAGAGGAGGAGAAGAAGAGAGGAGGAGAAGAAGAGAGGAGGAGAAGAAGAGAGGAGGAGAAGAAGAGAGGAGGAGAAGAAGAGAGGAGGAGAAGAAGAGAGGAGGAGAAGAAGAGAGGAGGAGAAGAAGAGAGGAGGAGAAGAAGAGAGGAGGAGAAAGAAGAGAGGAGGAGAAGAAGAGAGGAGGAGAAGAAGAAGAGAGGAGGAGAAGAAGAGAGGAGGAGAAGAAGGGAGGAGGAGAAGAAGAAGAGAGAGGAGAGAAGAAGAGAGGAGGAGAAGAAGGGAGGAGGAGAAGAAGGGAGGAGGAGAAGAAGGGAGGAGGAGAAGAAGAGAGGAGGAGAAGAAGAGAGGAGGAGAAGAAGAGAGGAGGAGAAGAAGAGAGGAGGAGAAGAAGAGAGGAGGAGAAGAAGAGAGGAGGAGAAGAAGAGAGGAGGAGAAGAAGAGAGGAGGAGAAGAAGAGAGGAGGAGAAGAAGAAGAGAGGAGGAGAAGAAGAGAGGAGGAGAAGAAGGGAGGAGGAGAAGAAGAAGAGAGGAGGAGAAGAAGAGAGGAGGAGAAGAAGGGAGGAGGAGAAGAAGGGAGGAGGAGAAGAAGGGAGGAGGAGAAGAAGAGAGGAGGAGAAGAAGAGAGGAGGAGAAGAAGAGAGGAGGAGAAGAAGAGAGGAGGAGAAGAAGAGAGGAGGAGAAGGAGAGGGGAGGAGAAGGAGAGGGAGGAGAAGGAGAAGAGGAGGAGAAGGAGAGAGGAGGAGAAGGAGAGAGGAGGAGAAGGAGAGAGAGGAGGAGAAGGAAGAGGAGGAGAGAAGGAGAGAGAGGAGGGAGAAGAAGGGAGGAGAAGAAGGGAGGAGAAGAAGGGAGGAGAAGAAGGGAGGAGAAGAAGGGAGGAGAAGAAGGGAAGGAGAGTAGGGAGGAGAAGAAGGAGGAGAAGAAGGGAGGAGAAGAAGGGAGGAGAAGAAGGGAGGAGAAGAAGGGAGGAGAAGAAGGGAGGAGAAGAAGGGAGGAGAAGAAGGGAGGAGAAGAAGGGAGGAGAAGAAGGGAGGAGAAGAAGGGAGGAGAAGAAGGGAGGAGAAGAAGTGAGGAGAAGAAGGGAGGAGAAGAAGGGAGGAGAAGAAGAGAGGAGAAGAAGAGAGGAGAAGAGCGAGGAGAAGAAGAGAGGAGAAGAAGAGAGGAGAAGAAGAGAGGAGAAGAAGAGAGGAGAAGAAGAGAGGAGAAGAAGAGAGGAGAAGAGAGAGGAGAGGAGAAGAGAGAGGAGAGGAGGAGAGAGGAGAAGAGAGAGAGGAGAAGAGAGAGAGAGGAGAAGAGAGAGAGAGGAGAAGAGAGAGAGAGGAGAAGAGCGAGAGGAGAAGAGAGAGAGAGGAGAAGAGAGAGAGGAGAAGAGAGAGAGAGGAGAAGAGAAGAGCGAGAGGAGAAAGAGAAAGAGCGAGAGAAGAGAAGAGCGAGAGAGGAGAAGAGCGAGAGAGGAGAAGAGAGAGAGAGGGAGAAGAGAGAGAGAGGAGAAGAGAGAGAGAGGAGAAGAGAGAGAGGAGAAGAGAGAGAGGAGAAGAGAGAGAGGAGAAGAGAGAGAGGAGAAGAGAGAGAGGAGAAGAAGAGAGGAGAAGAGAGAGGAGAAGAAGAGAGGAGAAGAAGAGAGGAGAAGAAGAGAGGAGAAGAAGAGAGGAGAAGAAGAGAGGAGAAGAAGAGAGGAGAAGAAGAGAGGAGAAGAGAGAGGAGAGGAGAAGAGAGAGGAGAGGAGGAGAGAGGAGAAGAGAGAGAGGAGAAGAGAGAGAGAGGAGAAGAGAGAGAGAGGAGAAGAGAGAGAGAGGAGAAGAGCGAGAGGAGAAGAGAGAGAGGAGAAGAGAGAGAGAGGAGAAGAGAAGAGCGAGAGGAGAAGAGAAGAGCGAGAGAAGAGAAGAGCGAGAGAGAGAAGAGCGAGAGAGGAGAAGAGCGAGAGAGGAGAAGAGAGAGAGAGGAGAAGAGAGAGAGAGGAGAGAGAGAGAGAGGAGAAGAGAAGAGAGGAGAAGAGAGAGAGGAGAAGAGAGAGAGGAGAGAGAGAGAGGAGAAGAGAGAGAGGAGAAGAGAAGAGAGGAGAAGAGAGAGAGGAGAAGAGAGAGAGGAGAAGAGAGAGGAGAGAGAGAGAGAGGAGAAGAGAGAGAGAGGAGAAGAGAGAGAGAGAGAGAGAGAGAGAGGAGAAGAGAGAGAGAGGAGAAGAGAGAGAGAGGAGAAGAGAGAGAGAGGAGAAGAGAGAGAGAGGAGAAGAGGAGAGAGAGGAGAAGAGAGAGAGAGGAGAAGAGAGAGAGAGGAGAAGAGAGAGAGAGGAGAAGAGAGAGAGAGGAGAAGAGAGAGAGAGGAGAAGAGAGAGAGGAGAAGAGAGAGAGGAGAAGAGAGAGAGGAGAGAAGAGAGGAGGAGAGAGAAGAGAGAGAGAAGAGAAGAGAAGAGAGGAGAAGAAAAGAGAGAGAAAGAGAGGAGAAGAGAGAGAGGAGAAGAGAGGAGAAGAGAGAGAGGAGAGAGAGAGAGGAGAAGAGAGAGAGGAGAGAGAGAGAGGAGAAGAGAGAGAGGAGAAGAGAGAGAGGAGAAGAGAGAGAGGAAGAGAGAGAAGAGGAGAGAGAGAGGGAGAGGAGAGGAGAAGAGAGAGAGGAGAAGAGAGAGAGGAGAAGAGAGAGAGGAGAAGAGAGAGAGGAGAAGAGAGAGAGGAGAAGAGAGAGAGGAGAAGAGAGAGAAGAGAGAGAGAGCGCGAGCGAGTGAGCGCGCTGGGTGGAAGGCAATAACTGGATGCAAGTGGGGTGTGATGGTGGTAGGTTGGAGTGGAAAGGTGGGAAGGAAGATGGAAGGTGGATAGTTCAAGAGGTGGTGCCAAGTTGGAGGATGAGGTGTGAGGGAAGGAAGATGAGGAACTGGTGCAATCAACGTGATACCATGTGGTTTGAGAGTCGAAGGCTGAAGATGGGGTGTTTTCCTTCAGATGTCGGGTGGCTTGGATTTGGCAGTGGAGGCGGCCCAGGACTTGCATGTCCTTGGTGGAGTGGGAGGGGGTTGAAGTGGTCAGCCACAGGGTGGTGGGGCTGTTTGGTGCTGTGTCCCAGAGATGATCTCAAATATTCTGCAAGTTGGCCATGTCTCCCCAATGTACAAGAGACGACAGAGAGCAATGGACACAATAGATGGCGTGCACGGACGTGCAGGAAAATCTCTGCTGGATGCAAAAGATCTTTGGGGCCATGGGCAGAGGTGAGAGGGGAGGTTGTACACCTCTTGTGGTGGCAAGGGAAGGTGCCAGGAGTGCAGGGTGAGCTGGTGGTGGGGTCAGTTCTGTGGAGACTTGTCTTTCACTGTACCAATACTGGGGTACAGTAACTGGTGGGGGCAGGTCTGTTACTGTATAACACTGGCGGGGTGGGGGTGGGGGGTCAGTAGTGGTGGTGTAAAAGGCAGAGGATGGTGCGTTGTATCCAGAGATTGGTGGGGCGGAAGGTGAGGACCAGGAGGGTTCTATCCTTGTTGTGGTTGGAGGGTTGGGACTCAAGGGCGGATGTGCAGGAAGTGAAGGAGATGCATTGGAGGGCATTGTTCACAATGTGGGAGGGGAAACTCTGGTCACAGATGTACAGC